>NC_088251.1:20537500-20837500 GCF_036013445.1 Caloenas nicobarica | reverse complement strand
GTCCATTGACTCCTGCAGGGTTGCCAAGGTCCAGCAAAAACTGGAACGATAGGGCTGCAGCCCTCGAAGCATCCCACAGATCTCAGATGCTGAATTGCACCCCAGTTGGGGGAGCAAGTGTCTGGACCCAGATTGCTGAGAGATTTGAACACCACCCTCATGGGGTGCACCCGGAAAGTCCAAAAGGTCCCAAAAGTCCAAGCTTTCCCAAACAAGGCAGCCCTGTGCTGATTTGTAACCAAGAGCAACATGCTATAAAATACCTGGGAGCCACCCAGCAAAACTGAGTGGCCTCAATAGTGAGTTCCAGAACTATACTAAACTCATAAGCCTGTAATCAGTGAGCAGATGGAAAGCAGTGAAGTACAAATAATAGTTAATTAAACCACACAATATTTTGTTGCAAGATTTACTGTGAATAAACAGAAAAGAGCATATGCCTCACTGATGTTTCAGAGATTAAATTCTCTAAAAAGTGCTGGTGCATCTGAAGGTGGGAACACTAGCAGGAACGCAAGCTCAGTAAGAGGGGAGCAATTTCACAACAGAGACCTTCTTTCACTAGTCCCCCATTACATGAATTATGGTACTCCACCAGGGAGGTGGACGTAGTGATGCTGTTTTCCATCATGCTTGCTTCTGTTGACAAAGCTCATGGGAAGTCTCATTTCGTCTCTCACTTGTGATTCTTCCTGGTATTTTTTCCTATGCATTAGCTTACACTGTAGTGCAGCTTTCACCAGTTTAGTCCTGTATTGTCTCATAAGCTTCTTCTCCTCTTCAACTGGCTCTTCCTATTTCTGTCGATTTAAACTGCTCCTTATGCTACCTTATCATAGAAGCATACTGAGTGCTATCAGGGAAGGCCTTTTTGGGACTAAACAGACAAGGTATCGAAGTTTGGATGTGGATGTCTCGTTGTTGGGGTTGAGCTATAGGAAGGTGGGCTGTGTCAGCCAGGAACCTGGTGGGGTGGGAGTCTGGATGTCTTCCTTTCCCAGCCCTCTGCCTCCTATAAAAGATCCAGCCAGTTTCCTCACCTCTGTGCTTGCTTTTATTTTCTTTCCATTTCATGTAACCTGTAAGTCCTGTAAGGGATTGGGCTATGCAGAGACTAAGGACTCCTGATTACTAGAAAGGCCTTTATGGTGTAATGACTTTCTCTAGTTGTATAAGACATCGCATACTGGCTGTTTTTTCATTTTGTGCACAGAGATACTGAAAGAAAGAAGCAAGCAATCCGTCCGAATAGCCAGTGGCTAGGGTGAAATGTTCGGAGAAAAAGGCCTTCCCAACAGGCATTTAAAAACCAGACTCTGCCCTCTTCAGGAACAAACCGAAGAAGAGTGATCAGCATTCCTTCCTCTCATACACTTACTCAACATGAGCTTGCAACCTGCTGTATTCTTAGGGGTATTATGCAGGGACTCACCTGCATCTGGCAGATAGCTGGGTTGGGGAAGAAATCTTTGATCTCCGAGTCCTGCTTTGTCTTTGCAGCGATGCTGGCAGACATTTGCTTGTGATATGCCATGGGACACAGGCTGTGTGTGTCCTTCCCTCTGCTGGCTGTGCTAAATCTGGGACAAAGGAGCAGCCTGTAACCAAAGACCCTGCCATGGGCACTGACAGCAGCCCAGCCTACAGGAAGCTGCTCTTTGAGCCCCTTGAAGGAAGCTGCTTGGCTCCCTAAGCATGGATCACCTCTGGGAGTGAACTGCTGGTTGTTTGCAATACCAGAGTCTGTTGCATCGCACAGGAGGATGCACCTTTTGCTTTCCAGCCAGGCCCTTAGGGCACTTGTGCTTCTTTAGGTGTGATGCCCAGCTGGGTGTTCATTCCTGCCCATAGTGTTTCAAAGATGGACTTTCCCTTTGCTAATGCCAGCACAAGGTTGGCCCAGACAGCTCCTATGAGCACATGCTTGAGCAGAGATGCTGCATCAGAGCTGTTAGCCAGCTTCTGGTTGTTCTTTCACTGCCATCACGTCATATCGGGGCTCACCAAGGCTGGACAGGCCCTACTGGAATTGGGGCTATGGCAGCTGTGTGGCTGTTGGAGATTCACTGGTGCAGAAGTGCTCAAGACCAGTGGGAGCCATGGGGCACGAGGGGGTCCCATCCTCTACCCCATTCGCTTCAGCAGGCTGAGACTGCCATGTTCAATGTCCTGGGCAAAACCAGAGGGAAAGATGCCTGCAAGGACTCAAGTTTAGAGAGGGAACGGAGGCTGGAAGTGCAGGCTCTAATGCATTTTAGCTGATGTGGAACCCAATAAAGAATTCTGTAGTAGATGTGTGGGTGTATATGCACCCACACGCATGTGCACATCTGCGTGTATTGCAATGGAAGTTTAAGAAAACAACACCCTGCAGAGCGATAGTAAAGGTTATTCATCATCAGACTAAGAGATCAAGCACATTTAGTTGTTCTATTCTGAAAAGAGGAAAAATGACCCTTGTCTTGTAAAGGACCTTTTAAGATACTCCTATGCCTGCTTCTTTCTGCTCCGCCAGAGTTACACATGCCGTTCCCTGCGAGTCTGCAGCCAGCCAGCGAAATCCTCACTGAGGGCCATTGCACAGGTACATGAATGCAAGAGAAGTTTCCAGTGTGTTAGGAAAAGTGTCAGTATGTGTTTATACACACAAAAATGTTTATGTTATGCTTATTCTTAAGTTGTACAACACAGAAACAAGTTTCTGCTAACAAGTTCAATTTCATTCTGTGCATGTCTAAGATGCGGTTCTCTCCCTCTCCACCTTCTCCTCCTCTTCAGATAGATTTATCTTGATGGATTGGAGACACAGAGGCGTGCTCACTGATGCAGTTTCTAGCCCTTGTTCTGCAGACAGCAGCTTTCACCTTTTGTGTTAGTTCCTCAAGGAGTCTCTCATGAGATGGTTTGCTATTTTAGCCTCTGCACATTCCTAGAATGAGAAAGATATCAAGTAATTCAAAGGCAGAGTAAATCCAGTTGTTTGATGCTAAAATGGAGATAGAGAAGACTTGGTTTAAATGAAAGGTAATGAAAACGTGTCTGTATTAATACACTGTGCTGGGAAAATTTTCCAAGTGCTGCATAAACAGCTTAATCAGCACCAAGGTACTCTGCCTGGAAGTCTAGGGTTTTTTTTCTGATGTTTAACAGTTGATTAGTATTGCCACCACCACTTTCCCATCCTCTCACTCTCATGAAATCTCCAGGGATAACCTCCAACTCAGCTCATGTTGTCTGAAACTGGGAACCAAATGCCTATGTATGAGCTGCATGGGAGCCTGCTGAAAATGGATTATCGCCAAGAGAATGAACATAGCACCATAAATAAGAAAATGGGAACTTTGGTGTTTATTTATCCATGGCTTTGTCTTTTTTGTTTTAGTCGCAGCAAGGGGTGACTATAATATATTGTGTAGTGCTAGAACTTTGTTGCACAAGGCTTCTCAAGAATGAGACATCTGGGAAACCTTAAACCTCTGTGACAATTATTAAGGTCCTGGAAGAAAACTAAAAGGACTATTCAAAATCCAGCCACAAGCCAGTTATGTTCTAGAGCTGAACACTTCTGTCTTGGTCCTCCAGGAAGGGTGTAGGGGTGGGGAAGTGAAAATCTCCAGAGCTGAGCTTCCAGTCCTGCTCAGCAGAGAGTTAGTCTATAGCTGGTATCCCAGTATCATCTTTAACTGGAAAAAGAAGTTCCCCTCAGGGGTGCTTCAGCAGTGGCTGGTGAGCTTCTGGAGAGGTAGTGCTCTCGGGTCTGGCAAGCAGGTTTGCCTTTAGTTCTCAACAAGTGTCTGCTCTCGATTGATTGATTGAACCTTTTTCTAACCACAAAATGCTTTGTAGTTCTAATTCATGGTTCAATTCTACTGTTTCGGGGAATTTATGAGGTCTTTGGTGCTCTCTTCTCCTTACAGTATGGATCTGAGTGGGACACTGCCTAAAGGCATGTATGATTGGCTCAGCAACCAATGAGATCTTTTTCTCTAGCTGCATGACTTCATGATGTGTGGTAAGTTTCACCTCGTGTCTTCCCTCTTGTAACTATTTCAGCATCTCTGACCATCTTGTCCTTTCGACTTCCTTATTTAGTAGTGTGGAAGCGAGCACTTTGTATGCAAGGACTGCGTGTGTTCCAGCTGCTTTTCTCACCTGACGCCTGGGTGGAGGACACTGGGAGTGCTGCAGCTGGGGAGGAGGAGGGGGAGGCTGAGCTCTACATCAGGGTTTGGGGGTGTCCCAAGGCAGACAGAACATTCGGATGAGGTGGGAAAGAACGGGCTGATTTGCACATGCAATCTTAACTCTGCAGCAGTTGTCGGAGTGTTTTGGCTGTGGCGAGGACAGTGCGCCTCTGTCAGCAGTTAGTGTAGGGTGGACTCTCCAGGAGAACGTGAGGGTTTTCATGCAGGTGTTTGCTGATGCTGGATTGTGACGTAGGAAGAGAGTCTGACTTTGCATAGGCTTGCCTGTGAGCTGTAGTACAGACAGTAAGAGAGCGAGTGGATGTGAAGGGATGAAAATTGGTAGGTAAGTAGTTTGTAAGTAGTTTTTGGACAGTTTGTAGGTACCTGTTAGATCCAACATACGGCTGAAAGTTGACTTTGTGTGGTTCAATTGGATTGGCGCAGAAAGCTAATCCAAGGTGAATTTTTGCAAGTGTTGACTGCTATGCAATTAGCAGTTAGAAAGACGCTCGAGCTGCAGCAGCAGGAAGGATGCAGTCCTGTAACCTGGGAGGTGGCAACGGCACAAAACGTGCTGTCTCGTGCTGTCCCGAGCCCCCTTCCCTCCCACCGTGGTGCAGACGGCGGCACCTCCACGCTCAGGCTGTCCCCGGGGCCGCCTCTGCCCGGGCAGGCGCCAACCCGAGACCCAATTCCCGCCTGCCCGGGGCCGGCCGGCGGAGCGGGCACGCGCCCCGCGCGGGACACGTGGGGAGGCGGGACCTGGTGCCGCGCTCGCACGGGATTGGCTCGTACGCGGGATGGGCGGGTACATAAGCCACAGGTGCGCGGGGCGTGAGCTCGGTGGCGCGTGCGTTCGTCAGTTGAGGCGGCGGCGCGAGGCCGCGGCGGCGCGTGTGAGGGGCGGAGAGCGCGAGGGGGGCCTGGGGGCGCCGCCCCGACACCGGCTGAGGGGGCGGCTGGAGCGGGAGGGACGAGGTGGTTTGGGAAGGGGAAGGCGAGGGGCAGCCGGCCCGCGGGCGGCACGGAGAGGTGTCGGGGGCCGCGCCAGCCGCCACGCCGCGGCCCCGGGCGGGGGAGAGGCCCCGGGGGGGTTTGAGGCGGGAATCACGCGAGTAGCCGGGAAGGAAGGGAGCCCCGGGCTGAGCGCTGCGCAGGGCTCGGGTGCGGGCGGCGGGGCTGAGGCCGGAGCCCGCGATGGGCAGCGGCTGTGAGGGGACAGCGCTGGGGCGGCGCAGGGCGAGGACGGCGCCGCTGCCGGGCGCTAGGGGGCGCGAGGGGCGGCGCTGCGGGGCCGCGGGGAGGGGGGGGCGGCGGGAAAGGCGGAGGTACCGCGGGCAGGGGGCGGTCCTGGGGGGCTGCAGGGTACCGCGGGGCGGGGGGGAGAGGACGGCGCCGAAGGAGCTCTTCTGGGAAACGCCGAAGTGCCTCGGGGAGGGGCTGGCGCTGAGTGGGCTCCGGGGGAACGGCGGAGTTACCTCAGGGAGGGGCCGGGGTCAGGGGAGGCTTTGGTAGGAATGGCTGAGGTGGGTCAGGGAGGGGTTGGCGCTAAGTTGTGGTTTCAGAGGGAAGTGCTGAGGTACCTTGATGAAGGAATGCTGGGGTAGGAACTTCGAAGCACTTCAGATGAGTCAAGAGAGTGTTTATCGCAGAAATTTCTGCAGTAATGTGTCCCAGTGAAGAGCGGGAGAGTGGCAAAACTTTAGATTAGGCCTGCTAGGATGCCTGAAGGCTTGGGGACAAGGAAGTTGAGGTTGTTAGTCCTGTACTAACTATTTCTTTCTCTTTCTTTTTCTCTCTCTCTTGCAGTGCTTGATTGAATGGAGAAGCAAGTGGATGAGTAGTTCCTGTGCCACAACACAGATAAAATTTATTACTCAGCTTTAGAGACCTGGAGAACCATTCCCATCTTGCATTTAGGCAGCCTCTGCTTATACAGTTCTCCCAAGCAGAACACAAGTTGTCAATAAAAAGCCATATTAAACCCCAGAGTGTACACTCTGCAGCTTTCAGGCCCAGCTCTGCGTTAGCTCACACCTGCAATTTTGCACTACACACACATTTGGCAGTGGTTGTTGCAGTGTTTGGCTTTGGCAAGGACAGTGCGTGTTTGTCAGCAGCTAGTGTAGAGTGGAATCTGAAGGAGAAGGTGATGTTTTCCATGGCAGAACTCATTGATGTTGAGGTTTTATTGTGGAAGTTGTGATGCAGGTGTTTAGTGTATTTTTTGTAGGATAAGTGCATTTGCGAAGGCTTGTCTAGGAGATACAGTAGAGAGAGCAGTTTAGAGTGCAAGGAGGAGATGTGGAGAGTTTGTAGGTAGGTTTTGGATAGTTGTCAGTTGAAGAGTTGGATGTTTGCAGGTTAGATGTAGAATAGAGGGTGAAGCTGACTGTGCCTGGGTGGTGCAATTGGATGGTGTGGAAAGCTGATGAGAAAGGGGCTTCTGCAAGTGATCCTCAAGATCCAGCTGGCAGCTCCAGATATTTCCTGCTGCCTGGCAGGGCTGGGGGGAGCCATGCAGAGCTGCAGCATTACCGGAGCCCACTGGAGTGACGCACCATGAGCCTGAACCTCTGCACATTCCAGAGAAATTGCACCATGGTGGGTGATAATGTCTCATACAGGGATGGTGAATTCTTCTCTGGCCAGGAAGACTGAGACAAATATGCCACTTTGTCTATTTTCCAAATTATGGTTTAGACTGTATTTCATATTGTAAATAAAAATCTTCCCCCTCCCCCCAATATTTATCATGTTTTTGTAAGTAGAATTAATAGGGATATTGAAGCTTGTCCTAGCTAAACTGGAAGAAAGGCAACAGCCATGTGTGCTTTTTAATAAAGATTAAATCAAATCTGCTATCTCAGTATCTTTGTGTTTTTTGTGGTTAACTCTCTCCCAATGTGTTGTGCATAGTAAGGCCTGACATCTACTGCCCCAGTGGATTAATCTAATGTTGACACTTAAACAACAGGAACTGCACCTGTTTGCTATCTAGGATATCTACTCCAGATTTTTTTTTTAGCAAAAAAGCACATTCTGAAACTGAAGAACAATCTAATTGTGTTGTTATAGACATTCATTCCTGTTTATTCTGCTTTATACTATTTATAGCTTTTTAAAATTGAATTGTTTGAAAAGGATTTTTATTTTAGCTCTGCAGAGCCAGCCTGATATTCCTTTACCAAGGGCCTTCTACCCAACTTTACCACACTTGCATATTGTGTGATAATTGCAAATCAGCTGTGCCTTATGTTTCTCCTGTAAAATAGTTAGAAAGATAACAATATAATGATCATGCCAAGAACTATCTTCACAGTGAGTATTTGAAGGAACCTACTGCTAATAGACTTATAATTGTTATTTGGATTATTTAGATGCAATAAAAATCCATACTTTTTTATCCTTTGCTATACAAAAGGTGATTGAGCTTTGTTTTTTTAATAGCAGATTCAATCACTTGTAAAGCAAAATTGTCATCTCCTGTGAAGAAGCAGGGATGATAAAATAAAATAGTCTCAAAATTGGGCTTTTACTAAAATAGTAGTTGTCTTAAGTGAAAATGTCTTTCCATAAAAACTCTTCTCACAGGGCAGAATCACCTTATACTTGAAATAGAATTGTGCTTTATAGAGAGACCTGACCTTACCCGATAGCACAGTCACCGCCCTGCGTCTGCTGGTTGTACTTGTGTAGAATGACAATTGGTCTAACGGAAGGGAAGCATTAGTTGTGGATAAGGCCTATGTGTTCCTTCACAAGAAAAATTGCTATCCATTAGTAAATCAATGCAAGTTTTGCTGTACTGAAACCAGAGCGCAGTTAAGAAAATGCTCTGAGTCCTTATTTTCATATGTTTCTAATTTTCTTTCAGAATTTCTGTTTGCATGTGCGCAAGCGTGCATGCTTTTCTTTAGTCCTGGCTGAAGGGTGGATTTTGGAGCAAAGCCCAAGGAAAAGTCTTTTGGCTATTTTTTAAAATTTAAAGCATATTTATAGTGTTCTATGTAATTTGTTAAATAAATTGTTAGAAAATATTGCTATAGAATACCACAATTAAAGACAAAATATTCCTTTATACATTATACTGCAGAGTTTAGGCAAGTGATGTATAGTTCAGATTGAGAGCAGAAAAAAACCCAAGTATTCTTGAGTTCTGATCCTACTGTTGTAGCTGCTTTTTCTTTCTGACGTTGTGAAAATCGCCCAAGTAAACTCACATTGCTTTAGTTTCCCCATCTGTATAATGTGAATAATGCTTATGCACCACTTTGAAGTTCATCTCTAAATCAGTTTTGTAACCCAAACTCCAAGGACACAGTCAGTAGAAGACTCTTACCTGGTAAGTGCTGAAAGACATATTCTGGAAGCCTTACACTTTTCTCTACATACAGATATTGTATGTAGAATCCCAGATTAGTGAAACTTCATACCTGAATCTCCACTTTGAGCTTATATGTTGCGAATGAATCCAGCAATACAGTTAATTTGAGCTGGGTGTGTTGTCTTTCTATACAGTCAAGCTGACTGGTGGAGTAGGGTGCAGTGTGGTGACTCACAGACAGTTCTCAAGAAAACACGATGGACACTGATGTAAAATGGGAGAGAAAAGAAAACTGAAGCATTCTCAAAGCACTTTCTGCTAGGCTGAGAATTCTAAAACTGTGACCCATGAGTCAAGTCCAGTGCAGCAAGAAATAGTTTCTTCATCTGCTTAGTGCTGAGGTCAGGCAGCTCAAAATTCACTTATGCAGAACTCGGGCATGGGAGTCCTGCACGGAGGAAGCGGCGTCCTGGATGCCAACGAGCACTTGCAGACCTGTCCCAACCTGGGAACAAACCAGTTTTGAAAGCAGGGCAGTGACTGTTGTTGAGAGGAGTTACTTCTGTTGTGCACAGCCAGGAAGAGAGGTCCAAACGTGGTGAATCTTGCAGTAATGGAGGCAGATTACCTGGGTAATTTATAGGCTGCTTTCCAACCTGTCACCAAGGAAATTAGGTTCTTCCCAAGTAAATCTGCTTTTTCTCAACTGTAAATGTTGCTGCAATTTCATGTTTCTCAGGATCTGTGCATAACTCCTGACTTGTTTTTAAAGAAAAAAATCACATTTAAAACATTAGTTAGCAGCTTATTTTTGTTAGGCACATTATTCTTTCATATTAATTTTTTTCTCAGTCTACAACTTTTCAGGGATGCAACTTCTGAACTATCAGTCACATAAATACACTATAGGAAGAGGCCAGCTATGTCAGCAGCTTTGTAATCTTGGCAATTTCTTCTTTCCTACAGTATTCAGAGAAGTAAATGTCATCCCAGAGGAAATGAGCAGCTAATTTTTTTGTAGAGAGCACCTGTCACCACTGTATCTGACTTAGAACTTTCGCATTGCTAGAAGTTTTTTGACATCTTCCATTATCATAGTGTTTGAAAATCTTACTGTTATTAAATAATCTTCCAGTGTTGCGGTGAAACATGGAAATCTTCAATTTACAGGTGAGGAGCTGGATCTCAGAAAGAGACCCTTAATGCAACAACTTGTTTGAGAATATTATTGATCCTTGCTATGCTAAGTTTGCTCATTGACATTTGCCCGAAGTTAGACAGATGCCTTAGTCTTTTGTCCAGTCAAGGATATGGTCATTTCTCCAAATTTTCCATTCTTTAAAATGTATCACTTTCTTTTCACTACAGAATACCTTTTTATTAGAGGAGTTTTGCAAGCTGAAAAAAATAGCGTGAACACACTGTGAAGGAAAATTTATATACATTTTCCACTGGAATAATGTGATAATAACTTTCCTGCACTCTTTAAAACAACTGGAAAAGAAGCAACTGGAAAAAGCTTCCATGGAAAGGTTCCTGTTGCCTGTGTGTTTACAGAGTAATTCATTATTACTATTGTAGTGCTGAAAATGCATTGTATGGTTTGTTATGAAGTAACTTCTATACCTCTGACACTCACAAAATGTGAAGTACACTGAACTAGTATTAATTGAATTGGGTCAATATTCAGTATATGAGTATATGGGAGTACTGAAAAATATACAGATCAGACAGAACATGAATTTGAAAAGACTGACTACTCAAATTTGACTTTTTGTAAAATATTGTATTATGGCATTTTTTGGGTACTACATGCAGTGAATGAAATCCAGGCCACACTGGAGGCAAAGGGAATATTACATTTTTTGTAGAACCTGGATTTTATCAAACATGTACTGTATTTCACTATAGAATGATCAACATTATGAGTTAATTAACTGTATTAGTTCAGATTGGCCATGTCTCATGTGTCCCAAGCAATAAATGATTTTGACATTACACTGCTATAAAGATCAAGATACTTTACTATAGTGGATGTATTTTCTCTCACTCATCTAATAATCAGAACGTGTAAACTGAAACAGAGTAGATATTAAAGGTAAGGCCAGGAAATAGTAAGTTAATAAATACAATAACACTATATCTGACCTAATTTCCAACTCCCTCCCCAAATATAAACTTTTTGAAGATACATAACTTCTGTACATTCAGTGGATAACGTCATTGACTTTCAATGTATTTGTTGAACTGCTAACAGACTTCCTCTGCTGCGATTACTATCTACAGGGCATCAGTATGATTGTACTTGTATTATCCCCACAAGACGATTATTGCAATGAAGTGCAGAGTGTTTGCTGAAGTAAGAAAGTAGAACATGAGGTAATAAATCTCACTTTCAAGCATTTGGATTTGTTTCTCCCTTTGAAAATAGTACGACAAGTTCCTTACACTGGAAAGGAAGGAGGTAAATTAACTGTAAGTTTTACAGCCCTGTACTGGGACACAATTTCCACATACCTTAGTTATAAGAATCGGTGCCCTTCACATAAAAATGCCCAAAATAACACTTATCCATTGCCAACTTGATTGTTTAAAAATGAGAATGCTGCCTTTAACATGAAAGTTTATGAGACTGCTTTTTCTTCGTGTTGTACTCTGCGTGGAAAAGATCGCATGCAAAGATGCACAGCTGAGTTGACCGAAGCCGCATTTTTCCGCACCGGCGATGGAAACCGTGCGGTATTTCCCCCTCCCCTTCCCCAGCTCCGCTCTCTCTCTCTCTCCAGAGATAATGGCTGGTAGCGGGCACCGGGCAGGGGCTGTGGCCGCGCTGCTCAATCGAGCCCTTGTTTCCGCTGCCGCGGGGGAACCAGCACCTTGTGCGGGTGCTGCTGCTGGGGGGGCGCGGGGTGCGCGCCGACATTCCGATGCGGTGAGGCAGCCGCGGCCCGTCCCGCCCCCGCCCCGGCTCGGAGGGCGCGCACGGCGATGGCGCTGGACCGGCTCCCGCCGCGGGGGACGGCGCCGTTACTCAGCGGTGCGGAGGCGCGGGGCTGGGGCGCTTGGGCGGCGCTGCCCGTTGGTGGGAGGTAGGAGGATCTTCCGCGGGTAACTCCTGGGGTGCGCTCTCTGGCTTCGGGGACCCCCTCTGCGGGCGCTGCCTGGTCCTTCATGAGCAGCCACACGCGCACCGGGGACAGCAGCAGCTGAGTTTGTGGCGTTCAGGGGTACTGCAGGCAGGGTTACCCGCCAAACTTGTAGGACGTGGATCGCCCGGAGGGAGCGGAGCGGCAGCGGGCAGCCGCCGCGGACCGCGCATCCCGCATCCCGCTGCCGCTGCGGGTGCGCAGCCCTCCCTCGCGGCGCGGGACGAGCGCCTCGCCTGCGGGGGGCTGCAACCCCCCCCGCCCCGCAGCGCCGGTGCGAGCGCGGGGCTGCCGTGGGGCAGGACGAGGAGGAGCTGCCGCGGCGGGCTGGCCCGCATCCCGCCTCTCGCGTGTGCGGAGGATGAGCCCAGCGGGGACAGCCGCCTGGCGGGAGGATCTCCCCCTGCCCCCCGCTGCCGAGGAGGGGCGGTCCCGGGGGAACCCGCCCCGGCGGCTCCGCGGCTGAGTCAGCCGGCGGCGCTGCCCCGCGGCACCTCCTCCCTCGCTCGGCCCGGCGGGGCGGTGCGCGCCCGCAGCCCCCGCCCCCGGCCCGCCGGGGCAGGCGCCTCGCTCGCTCCGCCGCCCCGGGCAGCGGCGGCCGCGGAGCGCTGCCGAGGCGGGGACTGTCCGGTCCCGCAGACCGCTCCGCCGCCAAGGCCCCGCCGCCGCTGGAGCCGCCGGCCGGCCCGAGGAGGAGGAAGATGCCGGGGGGACGCTGAAAGGTGCGTCCCCAGCTCGCCCCCGCCCGCTTTCACGGGCCCCTTCCCCGGCTCCCGAGCGAGGCTGGCGCTTGCCCTAAGGGCTCCCTGGGGCAGGGTCCCGGCTCCCCGGCCCCGGCCCCCCGGGCTCCAGCGGGGGACGCGGAGGGCTGCCCGCTGCAGCCGTGCCCGGGCGGGGGCTTCGCTTTCGGCCACGTTCCGCAGCCCCGGGCCGGACCCGATGGCCCCCGCTGCCCGCGCCCTCCCTGCCTGCCCTGTGCTTCGGGGCTCCCCCTCTTCCTCTGGGAAGGTTCACGAAAATCCTAAACGCAAAAGCAAATTGGGGTGGGTTGCCCTTATCCCTCAAGATATAAATTTTTATAAATAATCTCTCACTTTCCCTGTTCTCTTTTTTCACTCGTTGTGATGGTACGAACAGTTGTGGTGTTGTGGTTTTTTATTTTTATTTTTATTTTTTATTAAAGCCTGGCTAATTGTAATCTGACAAGAGTGGTGTAGCTCACGGGAGATCTGGCATTGGAAGGAGCCTCTGGTTGTAAGCCACAGGGGTGACGTTGCTTCTCCCCACTCAGTGGGTCTTGTCAAGCCCCTCTTGTGGGCTTTAAGCACTCTTCGTGGGCACTGCAGGCCCTGGCACCCAGGCATGAAAGGCAGATGTCTTCCTTCCAGCTCCAGACTTCTCTCTGTCCCGCTCAGTGAAGTGCGGTTGAGTTACAAAGACTCTAAGTCTGCAAACACTTACAAAAGTAGTTTCACTTAAGTGTTTGTAGGATCAGGACCAAAGTGGCTGGGATTGATACATATTGGTTCTGCTGCACACTCTTGGGATGCCACCAGCACAGATGATACAGAGAGGAGCCTGCGAAGTGGACTTCTGATAAAGGAAGTGTAAGAGCTGGGTACAGTGGTAGAGAAATGCATAAAAGATCAGCTGGGCTTCAAGGAACAGTCAAACGTTTCATGTTTCACAGTAAGGCGCTTGCGTGAAGAGCAGAATTGGGCTTGCTATTGTGTTTATATAACAAAAGTTTTTTATATATTTGTGTATTCGAAAGGGGATCAGAGAACCTGCCAATTATGAAAGAGCCATTTACCAATTACTGCAAAGCAGTAACCATTATGTAGTTTAAGAAGTCGTGCGTTTCCAACTAGAGATAATTATCTGTGATCCGTGATATCTCATCCTGTGAAAAGTCAATGGCAAACAACCAATGTTTGTGGTTGTTACAAAACCAAAATGAAAAATGCGTAAACAAATCTGGGAGCAATGAAACAAACAAGGTGAAACCAGAAACAGACGCAGCATTTTGTGTATTAGGAAATGCTTCAGAGAGAAATGCCCAAGTCATAAAAGAGCATGTCTAGTCTGTGCATAAATTCGCACAGGATTGGTAAAATCTTTCTTTCTTAGTCATCTAAATATAATTTATTTGTGTTCTGCCATATTGAGGTATTAATCTGGTATACTGTAATGAGTTCAATCCTATTTTCATACGTGTTAAGAAGTTTGTTGTTAAGACTTTGTGACTGCAGACCAGACAGTGCACTTCTGGTCCTCCCAGCTCACATTGTTTTAGTGTGATGCCTCTTAACCAATAAAGTGTGATGTTCAAGCCAGAGTTCCAGCAATTTAATAAGAAAAAAAAAATCAAAGTAGAACTTTGAGTTCAAGAAACATGAAAGCCCTACTGCAGAATAAAAAATATCGAAAACTGTATTTACTGGAAACCGTAGAACAGGTTCATGAAAGAGATTATAAGAAAGTTTGAGGTTTGGGAGATTTGTGAAATGAGAAAAAAAAATCTGTTTATGTCGTCCAAAATAATGTTGAGAAACAATCTGAGCACTATTTTTAAGTACCTGTAGAACAGGGTATTTCTTGTATCAAAGGGCTGTTCTATTTAAGAGAAGTATAAAATATTAAGATCCAGTGACTAGAATCTATACTGAAATCCAATATAGAAGCAAGACACGTATTGGAAAGTGACAGTTTAACCGTTCATGAAGGATTGTGGTAGATTTATAATGGCTGGAAACATTTACCTCAAGTTATAGAATCATAGATTCATTTTGGTTGGAAGAGACCCTTAAGATCATCGAGTCCAAACATAACCTACCTGTAGCACTAAACCATGTCCTTAAGAGCCTCATCTACACATCTTTTAGACACCTCCAGGGATGGTGACTCCACCACTTCCCTGGGCAGCCTGTTCTGATGCTTTACAACCCTTTCCATGAAGAAATGTTTCCTAACATCCAATCTGAACCTTCCCTGGTGCAACCTGAGGCCATTTCCTCTTGTCCTATCACTTGCTACTCAGGAGAAGAGACCAACCCCCTCCATGCTCCAACCTCCTTTCAGGTAGCTGTAGACAGTGACAAGGTCTCCCCTCAGCCTCCTTTTCTCCAGGCTGAACAGCCCCAGTTCCCTCAGCCGCTCCTCATCACACTTGTGCTCCAGACCCTTCACCAGTTTCATTGCCCTTCTCTGAACTCTCTCCAGCACCTCCATGTCTGTCTTGTAGTGAAGGGCCCAAAACTGAACACAGGATTCGAGGTGCGGTCTCACCGGCACCGAGTACAGTGGAGCAATCGCTTCACTAGTCCTGCTGGCCACACTGTTCTTGATGCACGCAGCTCTTCTTTTTTGGAGAAGAGCAGATGTAACTTAGCAATAGTTCTTGGATTTGAGACAAAAATTAGTTAAAGGAAGACTTGATTTATAAAGGAGGCAAAAAGCAATTAATCTATTATTTCATTAGAAGTTATTTGCATAGGGATATTTCATGAAACATTAAAACTAAGTTTTAAGAAGATATTATTATTATATTTTATTTTTGTTAGTGATCAGCTTAATTTACTGCATGTTTACAATAGTATTGCTTTATGGGTTTTGTATTTTAACACACTAAAGGCAGCACTTTAGAAAAAGGGTTGTCATTTTGTTTTTCTACCACAAAATGGATATTGGCTTATGACTATAAGCCCTAAGCTTGATAAGTGACAATGACGGTGTTATTAGCAATAATTCACATCTTCTTTGGTTTTATCTACTTTTTTGAGAATACTGGTAAGTGAAACACTGGTACGAATCACGGCTCCAGCCTGGGCAGACTCGCTCTCATGTCTGTTCACAATGCAGCCATTGATGGTTTCATTTGAGTAATGGCTCTCATTTGATTATATAGACAGCAGGTTAGTGGCTGTCTGCACCTTTAGTTTGCAGTTTGATTAATTTTTAAATAATACTTTTCATCATGGCTCTGTCTTTAGAAAGCTATTAGCATGCTAACCAGAAATCCGCGTTTTTCCTTAGGTTAATTCTGTCCCTTCTTAAGCCTTCTTAATCACACTTAGAAGAGAGTTGCTGCACGTGTACTTGAGGGCCTACATGACTAAGTACATATTATATGAGAGCAGTCCAGCTTACTCTGCATAGTGCTTTATTTGTCTTGGCAAACCTATATGTATATCTGCTTGTGGGTTGGGTTCTGCCAGATATTAGTCGTATTTCACTCTGACTTTTTTTGAGTGAAACGCCCGTCTACTGAAATGAGTCTTGTGTTTAAAGAGCTGGGGATAAAGTGGTGACAGGTTTTCTTTGCATTTCCTATATTGGGAGCTCTCTAATATTTTTCTTCTGTTTTTGAGGCATGGAATTTTGATCTTACTTGAAACAGTGGAGTTGATTTGTAAATATGTCACTGTGGGGTGAAAGTGTGGTGCTTGGTGGTTTCATATACTCTGTCACGCTGACATCTCTGTGCAAGACTTAATGAATGTCACTGATTTCAAAGTAGGCCATCCACAACACTTTGTTCTTAACTGCCCAGTCATTCATAAATAATCTAATGTGTTCAAACACATGCTAGATGTGCCATCAGTTACTCCAAACTGGTAAACTACAAGAGCTAGAAGTAGTGAGCTCAGTTCTCTACCTGTGCCCACTGTATTTCTCCAATTTATCAGGTGTCAGTGACGATGCCACAGGTAATACCAGCTCTTTCAGTGAATGATTTAAAGTAGCAGGGACACACATCTTGTGGAACATGCGATATGCCCCAGGCAGCTGCCGCCTTTACATCCAAAACTCTTGCACACTCCAGCATAACTTTTGAGTATGGAAACAGTGCAGGCTTGTGTCTTGTACAAGGAAGCATATTCTTCAGTATATTTACTGTAATATTTTACTCACAGTAGTCCAAGGCATGTCACAATAGTGTACATAGGCTGTCCACTCTAGGTTTCTTTTTATTCTACATTGTTATCAGTAAGTAATATTTAATAATTTTTAATGACATTTTCAGTGGAGCCACTCACTAAAAAAAAAGTATTATTGTATTTTTAAATTATTGTAACATTTCATAAGTAATTAAAAATAAAATAGGTCTTTTCAGTATTCTTTATGTTACTTGTTTAGATGTTCTAAGTGACACAAAGTGGAAACATGGAGTGCAAAGTTGAAGCTACCATTTGAAAACATTTATTTTTGGGGTAACAGTTTTATTCTATTGGTGTGCACAAGTGCTGCATAACTTGCATCTAATAATAGTGTGTTTTCTTAAACAGATGACTCTCCAGTTGCATTGACCTTGCCTGGTGTAGTGGGACCTTGCTGTCTGCTGTTTCAGACAATGCTCTGATGTGAGGCTTTTCCTCCCACGGTATTTTTCTCTGTCTGTGCTACAGCATACAGCAAGAATGCTGCTGCAGGGATCTCTGGTATTTGAGGTCTTTGTTACACTGCATCTTCTTTCTAACATTTTCATAATGCATTCCTTTACTCCAAGTACAAAGCCCTGTTTCTTGGATTAGGTTAATTTCTTTCTGTAGCAGTGCAAATATCTTTCCGCGGTATTTGGGGAAACCCAACTTGGCTTCCCTTTGGAATTTAGCAAGATAAAAAGGGTTCATGCAGCCGAGTAGCTACTGCTTTGTGAACTACCCACAGTTGACATTAAAGAACAACGTGTAGACTTCCTCTTGAGGAACTTTCTTGATGTGAATGCCTCCTTTTTAATTCCTTTAGGGTTGCTATGATTGTTTTGGATTACAGCTAGGTACCAAATTTCAAGGGAAAAAGAAAACCCAGTGTCTTAATATCCAGACTGAATTGCCTTCTGAAGACAGTATTCTGCTTCTGATCTAGTTTAGGTAATTTCCATACTCTGACATTTTTCAAAGATGTTTTTTCAACCAGTTAGTTATTGTTCAGTTCAGACAAATACGTTAAAATGCATTTATAATCAGGTATTTTTTTGTGAAAGCTTCAAGTTTCTGCTCACTCTCTGCACCTGTTTCAGTTCAACAGGCTTATGGGAAGCAGTAAAAGTGGAGGCGGCTGCAACCCCCCAGGTTTCTGATGGCAGGAGGGGCTGACAGCCAGGATGCCTCTGTTTGATTCTGTAATTCACGTTCTCTCTTTAGCTGGGCCATGGGCTGCTGCTCTATAACACCCTGAGTGGCAAAGGTATCAAAGAGCACCAGGCAGATAACGCTTCTTGAAGTCTTTCATACTGTGGTACTTCTGCATTTTTCAGATGAAAAATATTTCTTAACGTGGCTCCTTTAGAGCCCTTGAAATTTCTCAGTGTAGCTGTTACATTTGTGAATGGTCTGTTGTTTGCATTTTTCCCCCAAAGTGGATTTACAAAAAGGGAAGAGCCTTGCGTTATTACCTTTGCCTTGTTGTGATTACACCTTTTTTGTTTGTTTTTGCTTTTCTTAATGTTGAATTTATGGAAGAGACAACAAAAATAGAAACAATAAAATTAAGCACTTGGTCAGCTGCTTGTGTTGGAAAAATTTTAATCTTAATAACCACTCAAAATGTTGCTGTTATTATTGATTTGAATAGACATCTGCTCTTATTCTGTGCTTTAATTTAGCAAAGTATAAACAAGAAATTCCACTTTGGGGTGTTGCTCACTCAGTAGACGTAGAAATGAAATATGGAGAAACTTACTATAAAATAAAAATAGATGATTTCATATGTGTCGTTAACTAAAACCTCCATGGTAGTCCCGTTTAGAGACATTCTCAACATCATTAGCTGGGGTAATTTAAGTATGTAAGTCCAATTACAGGGCTTTTTTCTTTATTTTTTTAGGACAAATTTAGAAAGTAGCTATCACTGTATCATCTTCTGTCACTGTACAACAGTTCCAACAAGTTATACCATCCCAGCCTTCCTTTGAATAGTCTTGATATGTCTAGCAATATGAAATAGGTACACTTAATGTTTCAGTTCTGTGTGTTTGGTTTCATTTTGTTTGTTTTCAAAATTATCTTCTTGTAAGTGTCTTGGAGGACACTGTTGGAGGGCAGTAATTACTGCTCAGTAATCCCAGCTCAACCGTAATTAATCCAGTTTTGAATTTTGCTTTTGCTCTAGATGTTTTCCAGTTTTTCCTTATTCTCCATAGTGTCGGATCTTGTGTCCTGTTACCCAGAGTCAGGTTGTAATAGGGAGTGGTTGATGCTTGGTGAGGGTGATGCCGTTTCATTCTTCTGTTTCTTTGGTACTTTTGGTTTGACAGAACCGCGTATGGTATTGGCTTATTGCCAGGTGTTTCCTGATATGATAGTATGTGGAGTTACAGAGTGCTCTCCACAAGAGAAAATTCTGTGGTTGCATACTTTCAGTTTCCTGCAGTGCGAGTTTATGTGCATGGAAGTGAGGAATATCTCTTTTCAGGGTGTATTCCTATCAGAGATACTTGTCTTGGTGAGAATACCCTTGTATTCCTGCCGACCGGACATGTGCAGGAGCAACGTATCAGCTGAAACGGTCCCATCAAATAAGATGTTGGCTTTGTGTTTACACATATCAAAGTCTACTTGTCCAACAAATGTATTGCTTAACAACACTGTTCCCTTTCTCCCCACAAGACCTCTCTCTAGGCCAGTATCTAGCAGAACAGCTCAGTTGTGCCTTCCCCCCAGTCCATGTGAAGTGTGCAGTGTTTCTGAAAAAGGACAATTATTGTAATTTGCTGAGAAGGAAAAAGTGCACAGTTTTTTCTTTCCTAAGCATTAAAACTGCTCTGTCTGTACCCCTGACTCATATCTAAAAGCAGTTCTTTGCCTTCTATATCTTTGAAAATGCAAGCTCTTCTGAGTATACTGTGTCATAGAAACCTATATACACCTTTCCTAAATTTTGGGTATATATTTTATGTAATATGCCTCTGTTACAGATGAAATTATGAAATAGTTAACATAAAGATGTCACCATGCAACTAATTAAGCAGAGATTTAAAAATGCCAGCTGCATGTATAGTCTTACCACATATTTGAAAGGTTGAGAGGTTTCCTAATTTTGGAAAAGTCATGATATTTGCTTTATATAATTATTCTCTTTTAAGGAACAGTAAACCTTGGACCCGTAGTATATCTGTCAGAGTATTTCTGGATAGATTTTTCTTGCCTCTATTGAAAATTGTATTAGCTTAGCCCAAGTCCATGTAGCATTGGATGCTGTTGTTTTTACTGCATTACTTATTCCACGTTGGCAGAAATATGATGTGTATAAAAACAGTTTTTGCTCTCCCGTTGCCTTTTGGTTCCTTATTAAAACATATTTCAGAGACTGTATTACAAGATTCTACCACATGGTTGAACTAACTTGCAGTATAAAAGAGAAATGTTTATTGATTTTTTTTTTTTTTTTCCTAAGCTAAAGTAGCCTTCTTGGTACTTAACCAGCAGATGAAGATCTAGAGTTTAAGCTTGTTTGGGAATATAGTTGAATCTCAAAATGCACTATTTGTTTCCATTCTCATCTAACTTTCCTGAAATAAAATGGAAGTATATAGATAGTACTCTGGTATCAGGAAGTTGTGGTCATTAAAAATCTAGCTTTAGTGGCCAATTTTTCTACAGAGAAAGCCTATAATGTTCATACTGTTCCTTTTTGTGTTAAGCAGATTCTGTCAACTCCCAATCTAGTTGCACAGATCAAATTTGGTTTTGTATTGATATGGAAACATTTTGGATTTGCTATAATGAAATAATATTCTTCTAAAGGTTTAGGGACATGTGTAAGAGGGGTTTGTGAGTCTCTTAAATTATTAAATACCTTTTTTTTTAGTGGTCAGTTGTAATTTTTATTGTTTCAACAGATTCTGAGCTATGGCAAACGTTTATTTTTAACTGAATTTCTGTGTTACTCAATTATTAACATTTTTTGGAAGAATGTTTTGATTGTTGTGATTATGCTCATGCAGCAAATTCTGCAACTCTTAAAGCTTCTTATTTCTGCGTAATAGGAGGGATAATGGCTTGAGGAGATCCGGGAAAATAGTAAGTCTTCATTAAATTTTTCTAGATTCATTTGGATAAAGGAATAGGAATTTCTTGGAAATCACCAACAATTTGGGATGTAAATGGTCCTTCCTACTTTTCAAGATAAGGTAATACTAAAACTTTAGATTTCTTTGGTAGAATCAGACAAAAGAAAGAATAGGCAATTTGTGATTTTAATAAATGGATAATATCTACAATTGAAACCTGTTTTCAAAGGTTTTTCTAGGCACTCCAACCAAATCCGTTCCGGGGACACGCCAACAAACTGATTTTATTGTGAAAACTGTGCTGTCAGCACCAACTGTTCAGTGCATCAATTTCCAAATCCTCATTATTCTTGCCCTCCTATGATTAATTTCACTTAAAAGTAATAAATGTGGAACCTTCCTTTTTGTCTTAAAATTCTTAAGCCTTTATTGCTCCCATTTCCTCTTGTTTTTTATAACTAAATGGTCCGGTTTTAAAGCTGAGATTATGAGTAATTATATAATGGTACAACTAGGGGCTTTTAGAAGAACGGTGCCTTTTCTGAGTACATGACTGTAACAGTCAGCAATACTGTGAAGTCTGTTTAGAAATTAATTCTCCATACTATTTGAACTGCGATTCTAGATTTGCAAGCCAGGTTCAGTAGTGATTTGGAGAAATAAACAGTTCCCTTGACAGCAGGCTATAAAACAGGTCAGCGTTAAAATATGCAGTAACATCTTTAAAATGGCTATATAATATTAGACTACTATGTCTGCCTGAATTCCCCTTCAGGATTCAGATCATAACATCGGTTGCAGTTTTGTTACCTGATAGGCACAGAATTGGTAGAGACGCATAAAGGTTTTTCAGGAGGTCTTCACGTTCAGCCTTCCAGAAGAAGCAAGTTTGCGTGTTCTCTTAAAATTTGCAAATATTATTCTACTTTGCAAAAAGCTTACCTCCATATTTTTGTCACGCCCTCATTTTGTTCCATATACTCGTTATTATATTATGCAAGTTGGTAATGTAAACCTTCATCCTTAACAGTCAGTTGCTCCGTTGGCCAGGTGTGTAAAAGTTGTTATTGAGGCTAACTTTTCTGAGGACGAAAGATACTGTACCACAGTTATAATGGTAGAGCACAGTATTATCCTGTATAACAGCTTCTGTGCACCCTTGAACTTCATCTCAACTGCGTGCTTTACTGAAAGCTGCATGGTGTTGAGTTACGAGTTAGTGGGAGAGCTGTAAAAATGTTTGAGGAAGGTGTGTGCACAGATTTAAAGGAAAGCAAAGTTGTTCGGTATAACAGCACTGGAGCTGTGATGGCCAATAAAGAATCTAATCTGTACATTCATTCTGCTCTAAACTTCTGTGCCTTCCTCTGCCTTGACGTGGTGCTCTGATTATTTTTCTTTCGCTTTATAACGCCATGCTCAGTCTTTTATCAGCTTTTCTCTGTTCCCTTGAGCTGTAGCGACACTATTGAGAAGAGCAGAAAGTCCCAAACAAAAAGTAAAAAAAAACTTCACTTGCTGTTCTTGCTTGAATTGATGTTTACCAAAACTCTCCCAAACATTTCAGGTGCATTTGACTCAATGAAATCAATGGATAATTAATAAAACCCCCTGACAATCTCTTTTTCCTAGTTTTCCCGCCTTACCCATCTTGCTCACAGTAAAGCTCTATTCTGTTAGCAACCATATGCATCCCAATAAAGGTTTTAAAGCTTGAATTGAGACAGAGACTGTCTGAGCTCTTGGCCAGCAAATGCAAAGAAGCTTGGCCATGTTCCCTCTACTCGCCAGAAAAGCATGAAAAAGCTGGGGCCCTTCCTCTCTCAAAGAAAAAGGGAAGCTCTGATCTTTTTGTGTACAGATTTTTGCAAGTATTGGGTCCCTGACCTATTCTTGGTAGGACTTGTCTGTCTCTTGCTTGCAAGATGTAGCCCAAAGTCTCCAAGAAGAGATCTCTAATCTACAGCGAACTTGTACAAATCAACCAGGGCTTTTTCCTCTGATTATCAGTTTGACTATATTTTTTTCCGTCTAGTTACAGTCTTAAATATCAACAAAAAAATCCCGTCTCTACAGCAGTATGTTTTTTATGCATGTGGCTTGTCTCTCTTATTCTTTCTACTAAATCTAAAGACCTGCTTGCTTCATTTTTTTTTTATTTGATATGTATATGAGTGTATAAGAACATAGATGTTGTTGTCATCTGGTATTGTGCTACGTATTGTGCGTTTGGGTGTAGGTACTTCCAGTACCTGGCCTGCCCCATATGGGCCTTCAAAACTTTCATAATCTGACAATCCATTGAAGGATGTACGACTATATAAAATAAAGTAAGAATATTAAGTTACAAAGGAAAAGATCTGTAAAATTTAGGCTTATTTTTAATATGTATTGGTATGGTTTAAAAATATTTAATTCATTATTATCAAATATTTAAAGTACTAAAAATCAGAATCTTGGGTTTAAAAATAGCACAGTAATACCTCTTGCACATTCTTCTTACCATAACTGTACCTAAAACTATATAGAGGTTGCTATGTAATTTTTTCTGGTGAGTAAATCGTGAAAACCAAGCAAGGTTTTTATGGTTATTATAGCCAATAATTATGCACACCTGAATTATGTACAACTATTACACAGTTATATAAGTAAAGTACACTTGACCGTTGGCTTTTTCTCTACAGTTATGACATATTTTCTGTAGTGGGTATAGTCTTTATTTTTCAGAGAGGTCATATGTAAAATAGGAAGTGATGAAATGCATACAATACATTTTCAAAAATATATTGAAATGTTATAGTACTATTAGAATTATTACCTTTATAGTTGTTTCTGCTTTTGTAACAGCATTAAAATGCTTAAATAAAAACAGCCACCATTAATGAACAGTTAATAAACCCAGGAAACTATACAGAATGTGCTAAGACCTTAGTGCGAGGAGTGCACTGTCTGTTTCTAATTTAACCTGTTCTCAGATTACTCTCAGGAACTGTTCTAAGTTCATCGAATACTTTGAGAGGTCTACAGTAGGCTTTGGTTTTGAAGGCAGAGCTTGCCTTTCCTCAACTAAATTTAATTCTCCTGATTTTATTTTTCTCAAATGTAGGTAAAATATGGGAAAGCAGTATTCAATAACTTTTGATAGCTTTGGAAGTGAGTAAAAAGATGTCTTGAATATATAGGGGCTCTGAGTGTGACATAGACCTTACTAAATTACCAGGAGCAGGTCTAAGGAGGCACTTAACAGTTTGCAAGATAAATTCATAATAAAATAAGAGGAATACTGATTTAAAAAAAAAAAAAAAAAAAAAAAAGAAAGCCCCAGAACTTAGAAGAGGGGAAATTCAGGTTAGACATGAGGAAGAAATTTTTTATAAAGAGGATGGTAAAATAATGGAACAGGTTGCCCAGGAAGGTGGTAGATGCCCCATCCCTGGAGACATTCAAGGCCAGGCTGGATGGGGCTCTGAGCAACCTGATCTAGTTGAAGATGTCCCTGCTCATGGCAGGGGGGCTGGACTAGATGAGCTTTGAGGGTCCCTTCCAGCCCAAACTATTCTATCATTCTTATGGGATGCCAATTGATTTGGAAAGGACGGAGATGAAAAGATCTATATGAGCAGGAGGTAACTGTTTTCACTTGTGGCAGTAGCATTCCTAAGAGGACAAATGAATGATATTTAATTTGAAATCTCAAAGGACAGGTTAGTCTGCTTTCATTTACGTATGCTGGTTTTATATGTTGTTTCTTCATAGGTCATCTGCTGTTATCTATGAACTTTATTCTAGATGTATAGGTACTATTTTTTTTTCCTCCTCACCTCATTTCTCACACATGACCTTCCTTGTTAGCTTCCTGACAACCAGAAAGTGACACATGGGAAAGCAATACCATCCACATTAGAAACTGTTATTATTTAAACAAATAACTCCATATAGTATGCAAGATATTAGCTGGGAAAATGGAGAGCTTCAGACTGCATGTTGCACCTCGTGTGTACTGGTGATGATACCCTCCCTGAGTTACCATTTAAAACCACTTTCTCTAATTATCATGAAGGAACTTGATCAATTGTGGCAAGCCACTGATACGCATCACCTTACAAGCTGTCTTGAAACAGTTCTTTGTTTTAACACTGTTTGGAAACATCGCATAGGTTTTTGTCATATGCAGAACACTGTTGCTAGCATCAGCCATTGTTTTGTTCAAAACTGTGGAGATTGTGCAGACCATTAGCTTTCCATGCTGCTTTGCCTCCCCTCAGGGATCATTTCTTGTGCCAGTTATTACTTCATAATGCACTCAGCTGCCTGCTAGGGTCATCACTGAAGGACCAGTCCCGCAGGTGAACCTTCTGCTTCTAGGCCACAGGTTTTTCCCCCAACAGGATGAAGTTAGTGTTGTCATCTTGCCCAGGAGGAGCTTGATTACAAGTCCTTGGGCTGCTCCTTATCTTTCAGTTTGCTGCCTCAATACTGGCCTGATAATGTTTGATTCAGCGTTTCAGAGTAACCTCTTCATTCCTGCTACTGGGCTTGCTGGAGACATGTAAAAGTCTATATTAATTGTGCTGTTTAGGTGTTATTTGATCATTAAATTTCCTTGACTTCTTTTTATCATTTATGGTGAGAACATGGTAGTGGCTGATGATGGGGCCAATGATCTCCCTCCTTGAGGAGCTGCAGGAGGGGGCAGTGGGAGGACAAGCCGGGCACTGATGCTGCGCCCCAGCCTGCTTGTCCTGAGCCCAGCTCCAGCAGGTGAGGCTGGTCCTATGTTGGTCCGATGAGTCTGGTTGAAAGGTCAGGAGCAGCAGAGAACATGGCGTGGGCCCAGAGCTGCCGATGATGTTGTTCAGCTTGGGACTGGGGGTACAAGCCTGACCTGAAATGGCTCCTGGGCCCATTCGCAAGGGTCACAGGTGGGGCTGGTTGTGGCATTTAAGGACGTGATGTCCTCAGGGCCCTGACACTCCCTCTGACAGACATCTGTGATGATCCCGTCCTGGGATAACATCGCATATCGCTGTGCTAGCTGCAACATTGGTTTGTCATTATCATGCTCAAGTACATTTCAGAAAACAGAGTAGTTAATCTTCTTTAACTGTTACAGCAGGAATAACCTTGAGCGTTTCAGCCTGCGTTCGCTGCTTCGTTATCTTGTACAGTCCTTTTGTTGTTAGGTTCTTTGGCTTGACTGTGGCACTGACTGTGACTTCTCTGGTGCTTTCCCTTCTGCTCAATCTTAGGGTATACATCAGGCATATGTATATGCCTCCTCACTTCTAGGACCTTTTTGACCTAAATATAAGGATATTAAGTAATACGTTAGCAGCAGGAATGCACAATCAAACAGATGCAAACTAATCTTTCTGCTTGACTGAGAAAGTGTAGCCTATATATGTAACACCAATTTTTTACATAATGTGTTATTACTGAGGCATATGAATATTGGAATGTATGCATATCCAGTTTAGGCTAAAAAAGTCCAACAAGATTCCCTAGTAGCATTTTCAGATTTTAATGAAGCAGTGTTGTTTGGATACTAGCGGAGTCTCTGGCACATATTACTGCTTATGTCAAAATAAAAAAAGGGTGTTCCAGAGAAGGAAGTGTCCTTTTCCAAATTATGACTGCATTTTTTAACTTGGTTTCTTACGGAATGACTTTGCAAAGTTACACTGTGTGTCTGTACATCTTTTCTCCCAACTTTTAATTTGGCCTGTAGCAATCAAGTTTATTACGAAAGTGCAGATCTCAAAGGTGCTAAACACTCAACAAATTTAATGCGAATTTTACTCAGGTAGAGAAGTGAAGTTCTGTAAGTCATTTTGACTGTGAACAAGTTGCTCTGAGAGTTCACAAAGTAGAGGAGGGTCCATATAGGAGAAAGTCCTTAATAATACCCCAACTAAGAAAAACTTTGATTGGAACTGTATTTCCTTAGACATCATGATTATTTAGAATTCATCACTTCTAGAAGTAACTAAGATATGTAATGCTTGGTTATCATGTGTTTGTTGTTTTTCAGTGTACCGTCAGGTACTGAATACTTGAAATACTTGTCCATTAATTTTGCCAATAACTTCTGTGCTAAAATTGCATTCCATATATTCAGCTGAAAGTAAAAGAACTTTTAAGAAATGTAACAAACTGTGAACAAGTGATTGTTTGCATTAGATAAGTATAGAATTAGCTTTTGCCGCACATTCTTATCCCAATTAACTATATTTTGAAGACTGAAGTAGACCGAAAATCTGGGGTAAAGTCCCATCTTATCAAGGAAGCAGATTTTCATGTTTAGAATTCCAAATTCTTACTATTCTTGAAGCAAGGAGCTCAACGGTACTACCCAAGAGTGTGTTGTTTTATGATGCCTGCAGCTAAGTTGAACACATCCTGAAGGATATCTTTTATCCCAAAAGAAAGGGTGAAGTCCAAATCCAGAGTTACAAGCCACAGGCTCTAAACAGGAATGTCGCAAGTAGTTAGAAATCCTTGGTTGACTGCTTTCATAGAAGCTCTGAAAGATAACCAAGAAAAACAAAAGAATCTGTATTTGCTCAGCAAGCATGTAGACATTATTTGCAACCATTTTAAAGATCCTCAAATACAGGGTCACCTAAATGTGTCATAATCATATATGGAGATGTGCTATGTTGGTCTTCAGGCATGTTTCTCCTTCAAATAAATTGTTAAAGAAATGCAAGTGGAACTTAAGGAACATGGAAGTTGCTGTACACATACAGTTTTCCCTATGTCTGTTTCCATTTATCTTAGACGACATGATGGTATATTATAAAAGGAACCTCCTAATTGTGACCCTGGGTGTACTTACATCCTGTTTATTTATTGAATAATCCTGAATTACTAGTATTTATAATGTGAATTACAGTGATGCCTACAAGAGTTTTAAAATATTAAAACATTTAATTTAAAATGATCACTTAAAATTGATTGTGTTGGTAATGACGTCTTATGTTAACACAGTAAATACCTTGCAACATTGTGAAAAAATAATTTACAGTTATGTAGTGACTGTCTGCTTGCACATTTAATTCTGGCAGGCGTCAATGTCTTGGAGATTACTTCATGGCTTGAATGAGTCAGATGTCTCCCAGAGGATGATCATAGAATGGTTTAGGTTGGAAGGGACCCTAAGGATTATCTAGTTCCAACTCCCCTGCCATGGGCAGGGACACCTTCTACTAGACCAGGTTGCTCAAAGCCCCGTCTAACCTGGCCTTGAACACTTCCAGGTATGGGGCATCCACAGCTTCTTGGGCAGCCTTTTCTAATGCCTCACCACCCTCATGGTGAAGAATCTCTTCCTTATATCTAATCTAAATTTACCCTCTTTTAGTTTAAAGCCATTACTCCTTGTACTATCACTCCATGCCCTTGTAAAAAAATCCGTCTCCATCTTTCTTGTAGATCCCCTTCAGGTACTGAAAGGCTGCAACAAGGTCTCTCTGGAGCCTTCTCTTCTCCAGGCTGAACAACCCCAACTCTCTCAGCCTGTCTTCACAGGAGAGGTGCTTCAGCCCTCTGATCATCTTGGTGGCCTCCTCTGGACTCACTCCAACAGGTCCATGACTCTCTTATGTTGGGGGCCCCAGAGCAGAATGCAGGACTCCAGATGGGGTCTCCTGAGAACGGAGTAGAGGGGGAGAATCACCTCCCTTGACTTGCTGGTTGATGCGCTTGATAAAGCCATTGTAGGCAAAAAATGAATGTAGTGTTGAATTGCTGAGCAAACATTATTTGCTGTATTTGAGCAGTGCTGTTTTCAGTGTTACAGTGCTTAAAATCTAGAAATGTTAGAATAGTAGTAATAATATAGAAATTGTTTCATGTATTCTCAGGGATGCTTGATCAGTGGTCTTCTGAAAACAACATCTTTCTCAAGCAGATAATTAATTACCCTCTCAGCAAGAAAAAACTATTTTTTTTGGTCTTGCATTCTCTGGTAGGCATGACAATAATATGCAGATGTTCAAAAGAGAAAGTAAAAATAATAAGAGACTAAATATTATGATTCCTGAATGAATGGTATGAATAGGTCAGGAATAGTATACAAATAAAATGTATTTTGAGGAAGTGCAAGAGTGGTGCAGTAATATAATGATCTTAGTCTTCAGCACTTGAAAGATTTTTCTTTGCTTTTCTAGAACTAAAGTGTAACTGCATTGATTGACAAATAACTGAACTGTTGTTCATATCCAGATTAGCTTTTCATTTTTATTTGAAACATATATTGGAGTTGCAGCCTTACTCTTGTTGCAGTTATGACAGCTGAGCAATAACATATAAGTTATTACTCAAGTAATGTTTTTAATAGGACTACTGTGACTTAGAATAATGTGAATAAAAGTGTTAGCTTGGCTTTACAGAAGATAAACTGTAGTGATATATGTGCCTCTAACATATCATCAGACATTTTAGTAGTCAGAAATATTTTTATTACAGGTTTTTGTTCTTTTCTCACTATTGTGGCTAGAATTACAACTAATGCAGGACAGTGAACGGGAAATGAGAGAAGACAAGTGCTCACACCAGAAAAATGCTGTGAGGAAGAACGAACAAGACAAGGAGCCTGACATGTTCTTCTTACTCACTGTGTGACCTCGTTTGGAGTAATTTTAAAAAATTGGCAAGGTGACAGTTTTTCATGGCAAGGTGCAATTGCAGTTTATTGAAATACATGGGTTTTTTGCAAGTGAAGGCCTGCAATCAGTTTCCTGCTTGTTTACATTTTGCGTTCAGGAACTCATCTGGTTTTCAAATAATGTAATTTTTCCTGATAACATACTGAGTTCATGTGTGATAGTGATTCTTGGAAGAGAAAATTTGTTAGAAACTAGAATGGAGGGAGTATACCGTGTTTACAAAAGATATTAGTATGTAGTCCCAGGTTACTGTTGACTTTTTAGAGCTGCGAACAGTTCATGTTTCAAAGTGGCAGGTGAAGAGTTTTCAGTAGACTATATGAATGGATTTTTAATACAATTATCTTTAATCCTGATGGATATAGTGAACATAAGAAATTGAAGATGATGTAAGGGAGTTGACCAAAGCTTTTCTGAACAAGTCTTGCAAGTTGACTAAATAAAAATGTGTTTGTGAAACTGTAGGAAAGTGGTCCTGCTCAGCTGATACTGTTAAAGCTGTTGAAGAAGTCAGCTCTCTCATCTAGGATTCCTTTCTACCCTTTTTATCCTTTGTTTTTACAAGACACATTAATTTTATTATAATAATTCTCACTGTTGATCAAGAAGGTTACTTTGTTCATTCTCCTTTACTGAATGGCGTTTCCTGGTTTTATTTGCTTGTTGGAGGAGTTTACAGTCTTGTTTCATTTTTTCTAACAGGAATTCCTTACACTTTACTTTTTAAAGTTTTGCCTGGCTTATGATGCATCTTCTCTGTTGTTTTCAGCTGGATTTCCTGTAGTGAAAATGCAGCCTTGTAAGAACGTTAGAATTACACTCTTTCTTTTGAGAACATGTACTCTTTCTTTAGATAATCAGGTACCCTTAAATCCATGCAGCAGTTGCACTAGAGAAATTCTGAGGATTAAAAATTGAGATAGTGTAAGATGTATAATTCTTTGTATTAGCTTTAAACAGATTTAGCTCTAATTTGACAATCTGATAGGGGCAGAGAAAGAATTGATTCATTTAGTAATTAGTTATTAACTCTGAAGAATATAACTGAAGAACTGAGTTGATGCTCTTGGTTTTCAAGAGCGCAGTGATACATATTTGTTCTTTGTGGTAGAGTTTTCAAGTCTCTTTCAGAGCAAGGTGATTCTCTAGCTGCGTTGAAACCATAAATAATAAATTACGTGAGTAATTCCAGTGAAGCAGAGGATAACATCTGAGCTCTGAAAAATGGTTGAACATTTCAGCTACTACCAATCATACTGTTTCTTATTACATTTAAGTAATGGAACCTTCCTTATGGTCTTTGCTTTGTTGTATCTTATTTCTTAGCTGCAACTTGTGTTGCCTTAACATCTCAGATTTTTATGCTCACATGTCTCTGCTCTTATAGATAAATTTTTAGGATGTATTTTGATGAGTCATTTAAGCTATCTAAATGTGAGATGCTGTAGATACATTTCCACTCTGGTCTTGTGTTCTGCCTCTGTTCTCCACCCTTCTTTGTGCTTGTGCGATCCCTGTCAGTTTGTATCATCATGCTGCAAGTGGCATCAGATAATCCTGCCTGAAGACTAGTCTTTTCTTTTTTCCTGGGTTGTTTTTTCTCTGGATCAGTTGATTCCCCCCTCACTGCAGGAGTTCCTGTTCAGCGGATGGTGAAAATACATTACTGAAGGTGACGGGGAACAAGGGATCAGCTGCTTTGGCTGGAGCCTTCCAGTGGGTTGGCTTAAACCTCAAACATCATTTTTAATCTTGTCCTTTTTTACATGGTTCGTGTGATTCCTTTTTGAATTCTCAGATCTTAAATCCTGATGCACTTGCCCATTTGTCTTCTGATTTTTTAAAATGTTTATTTCTTACTATATTTCCTATTTTTCTTCTGCATAAAAATTATTTGTCCTTGTCTTTTATATAATATCTTTTATTAATTGTCAGTTATTTTGTGTTCCTTTATAGTTTATCTAATCTTTCCAAGAGATTCTGCTTAGCAGTGTCAGGTTTGTTGAGTTCTGCACTTGGAAGATTTTTGTTTTAATTTCTGCTGCACTCACTTTTCCTATGAGTGTGAGAGTCAGTGCTCCAAAATATTTTCCACCCATTTGAGACCATTTTCTTAACTTTTTGAAGAATTGTGAAAACAATTCCAGAAGTACTTGTTCAAAGATGAAGGATGATGATTTTGCCTTCAATGATTAAAGTTGTCATGTGTGTCTCAGATAGAAGGACTCGTTCATTTGAGTGTTGATGATGAAATTACAGCTTTCAGATAAGGTCACTTAGCATGAAATTCAAGTAACCACTGAACAGAAGGTTTGTTTAAACGGGTTATTGTAGGTGAGATCTAGAAAGAAATAAAGAACTGACCCTGACAGTAAGATAAACTCAGTCTTGGGTTCTCTCAGTGTCTCTTCATACAGAAAAGGAATTTCTGTAAAGAAATGAAGAGTGGAGCTGGTATCTGGCAGTAGCTTCAGATTCTGCCTGATGCAGTAATGAATGATGAGACAATTGAGAGGGTTCACCATCTGGCAGCCACTTGCATAGTTTGAGACATCTAATACTTGATCATGTTTAGATAAGTATTCTAGAAATTAGAAAAAACACTCTCGAACTTGACAGGATATATAAATACTGTAGTTCTTTGAGATTTTTTTGTTGTTGAAACATGGACATGGGTGGTAAATCTGAGGTTCTGCGTGATGCTCTGTGCCAAATAAAATGTTGTTATAACTTGCTTCCAACTGTTCAAATAGAGTTTGTGAACATCTTGAGTGATTCTTAAGAGTCTGACTATTTCTCCTTACTGTTTGCCTGTGGTTCCCTGGGCAGAAGAAAGGTTTAGAAAACTGATGACAACACACTGGTGCCCTGTTCTTGTACTGGTATCTTCTGCTTGTTTCTGACTTAAGGCACTGTAATGGAAAACTAATAGTGTGCATGATACCGGATAAATTAGAGATGAATTAATAAATGTAGGTTTCTTATTTGCTTCAAGGAATTGGTCTGAAACAAACTGTAGCTTATTTACCGAAATAAAAAAATACTCATTACAGTTTTTTTAAATTGTAAATGGATAGTTTTGATACGCAAACAACTTTCCTTGTGAATCAATTGTTTCCTTAAGAGCTTGAACTGGGATTATATTGTATAAACACAGTTGTTGGGGTGACGTGAGATGATCGATAGTTTTATATCCACTTACTGTGCCAAATTTTCTGTAGTTTACTGCTTCCCAAGGATCTCTTATTCATGGCTTAGATGCTGTGTAAATATTTATTAATTTGAATTAATTCATATAATTATGCGATGGTGGCAGTGTGCGTGTGGTGTTGGTTTTTAGGTTTTGTTTTTTTCTTGTATGCTGAAACGTCTTTTGTTCAGAATAGATAGTCACCATGTATATGTAGCATGTAGGACAAAAGTTGAAGAAGTACCTATAGGTGTCCCAACATAGCCAGGGAAGAAGAGAGGATTGCCAGGCTGCCTCCATTTGCCCTTTAGCTGTCTTGAATTACTTTCTGTCCCAGTCCAATAGCCATTTGCCCATGGGAGACCCCGGTATGTGTTGTGTAATGTCATATATCTATTTGTCAGTCCCACTCATTCTCTGCACCCATAATCTTGATACCTACCAGGCATTCACTGAGTTCCCTGTGAAGCTCCCACAGCATCCTACATACTGAATTGCATTTGGCATCTCTGGCAGCACACAACTTCTCTAAATAATCCCCATCTTTAACCATGAGATGCATCCGCTGGGGCAAGTAGGTTGCTGCTTCTTCCCACAGTCCAACCAGCATCCTCAAATATTTATCTAATCATCTTTTCCTTGACAGCCTCGAATTGAAAGGCTTTCTAACTTATCACATCGTGTGACGGTTCTGATCCTTCATTTACCTTTCCTTAGACTAAATAATAGTGTCTTAACATACTCCACTTTTTTTTCCTCTTACGTAGAATTCCTGCTGACTTCAAAAGGAAATTAGCTTGAGTAAAGAATTATAGGTTAAACTAAATTAATACAGTTTTATAGTCTTCATCGTCTTTGATTATGTTGGATGTTTTGCCTAGACTGTTGTAGAGTTTAATCCCAGGTGGTTGAGGAAGAAGAAATTATTAAACATTATTATTAATACTATTAATAACTAGAACCAGCTTGCACTTGAAGTCTCAAAGTGCATGCAAGTGGAAAAAAAAAAAGGTAGACAAGTTAGTTTTATGTCATGTTTTCAGACTTAATACATTTTGTGAATGTGTGTGCTGAAAGGTTGCCAGATTGTTTATTTTCATTATTCATTCATCTTTGTTGGCTGACCTCTGCATCCAGGATGATTCACTAATGCTGGATCTAGTTTGTTATATTTTTACTTTCCTTTGCTGATAGAAGGAGCACATTACATTTCTGACATAACTTAAGCCTCGTAAAATGAACCAGTGTAGTTACTAATGGATTTCATCAGCTAATCTAGTGGCTTTAGAAAATGTCAGCATGTGTTGAATACAGTGCAGGCTTAGCTGTCTGCTTCATGTGCTTTTATATTCAGATTTAACTGTGAATCAGTTTGAGATTTAAGTTGAGCGTGCAACAGGAAGAATATGATTTTGAATCATTTCAGCATTGCTTTTATATGCAAATACATGTATATATTTATATGAGGATGTAGCCTTTGGCCACCCATATGCAGATAGGCAAGTAAGAGAAGCCAGAGGGTGTGATAATTCTGCAATTTTGTACTAAGTTAAAAAATAATGTTTTATTGGTTGAACTTGTGAGTTTTACACTTGATAGCATTTATAACACTGTGTTAACACACTTCATAACATGTCAAATGAATTCAAACGGTTTAAAGAATTTGCTGGGCACAGTGAATTGAAATCTGTTTATTACAGTGGAAAGCAGAGATAGAGTGTAATGAGGGACATATGAAACCCTTGTCATCTGTTCAGCAGAGCCACAGCTTCAGATATTTTTGCAGTTGTCCATAGATCAGAGGCTCCATCATCATGGCTTTTACTTGCTAATGCATGAGATTTTAGCATACTTGTACACTAGATAACTTTTCTCTTAGTCTGTTATGTCTGGCGTGCACATAGACATCATAGCAAACATGATCTAAACTGAAGCTACTACTGAGACGTGTGGTCCCTACCAGGCATTCCTAGTATTTCGTTTGTGGAATATCGTGATCATATAGTGGCTGCAAGGTGAGTCAATTCGTTTGGATGAAAAGAATAGTTTCCTGACAAATCAGTCAGCCGAATCAACTCTGTGGACTCATGATCCATGATGCATGAGATGGGGGAAATGGGGACTGAAGGTCAAGAGTGAAGCATGGAGTGAGTTGCCAGCTTTGGTGGCAGCTACCTGCTAGACTGACATCTTGCAGATTGCAGAAATGTATAAACCAGCTTAAGCAGCTTTTTCCTCTCTTCTCCATGCTGTTCATTTTCTCCCTTGTGCTGTTGGAGCACACATGTTAGTGCAACAATATATGAACTGGATTGGGGGAATTATATAGCTGTGAAGTAACTTGAGCAAAATTCTTGAGGTGGATCAGTTCCCTATCAGGTTCCAGTGGTCATGATGGGAACAACTGGGCATAGACAGGGAGCTCCTTAAGCAGACGTTATTCTTGATGAGATGGATTTCAAACATAGGCATGGATAGACAGAGAAGATTGATGCTGGTAGAGAGAAAAGGGCAGGCATGTAGCCTTTGGAGTTGATGACGGAGGCGACCAACAAAACCACTGATGAAGATTTGAGATAAAATTTCAGGAGAAAAGAAAAAGATCTGAGAGAAGCAGTTTGGGGAGGACACATGTGGAGACACGGGCCTGAGAGAGAGGTGGGAGAATGATGTTGAAGGAAGGAAGGCTTTGGAAGAGGAGTCCTGGCCTTGGAATGAGCTTTTTGGACAGTCTTGGATATTAATGGGCCTCTGATTTCAGTAGCTTTCCATTTACAGAGGCAAATCAGTGATATTATTATTATTATTTTTTTTTTTTTCGTAAAGAATGATGTAATAAATTCCAGTTAACATGCATGGTCAGTTTTGTGATCTCAAATTCATTGTGTGATGTTAAAGTTGCATAATGATGTTGTCTTTTTGCCTTATGGAGTGATGTTGTTTCGTAAGAATTTCATTTGTTGACCAGTGTAATAAGCAGTATGTTCTTTGCAGTTCCATTCAATTAATTTTTACTCCTGGCTTAGCAATACTACAGGGAGTACATTTATGAATATATTTTGGTGGCTTGTATTTTCATTTGCTTGCCTGGAATTTTTCTAGTGCAAACAGGAAAGATGAATCAGCAGACTGAGATGTTGTGATAGATAAATCCTTCAAAAATCAGTACTGAAGACTTTTACTAATTCATATACGTGTTTTACACGTTTTACAAGGTTGATACAGCAACAAAGAAACTTAAGAGTAGAACAAGAAAAATACAGCTGCTTCTCCTTCTAGCACCTCCTACATCTTTCTCCATTGATCAGCATCATCGTGTATAGATTGAACTTGAAGCACGGAATGTTTGCCAGAAGAAATAAGATGGGATCATTTCTAGATGGATTGCTTGCAGTTTTCCTCAAGTGTGTAGTGGCAGAAAGTTTCATAAGCTGTTTTCTGGGGATTGTTTTGAAGAGGAAGGATGACAGGGGAGAAGGGTAGGAAATGATAAAATAAGATAATTGCTGTATGTGTGTGCATAAGTGTGTGGTGGCGTTATTTTGTTGTTATTTAGTTAGTTGGGTTTTTTTGTTTTTGTTTGGTTTTTGTTGTTGTTGTTTGTTTGTTTGTTTTTTAAAGTTAGTTAAGCTTGAAGAAAGTGAACTAAAATGATGTTCGGGGTACAATTTAATGAAATTTAATGATATAGGGACTATAGACTTACAGAATTCCCTGGGTGTTGGTTTCTCATAATATCTCCTCTACAGTTGTGCAGTCGCAGTATTTTATAGGGTGCTCTGTGAATTGTGTTGGTAATGTGACCTCAGTTTAAGTCCTGTCCCTGCCACTCTATCCAACTGCTGCTATCTCCTCCTACACAACTTTCCTATGAACTGTAGCTTGTATTTTCCTTTCTGGTGCTAAATCTCTCTTTTGTACAGGATCTGAGTTTCCCGTCTTCGCTCTCCTCTGGCTGCTCTGGCATGCAAATGCATTTTGTAATGCACGGAGAATGTAAAGCTTCTGTCTCTTTGTTCTGTCTCTGTCACTTTCCTTTGCGATCCTCCCTGATCTCTCTTCTGTTGTCAAACCAATAAAATGGCAATCTTGATTGAAATTTTTTTTTTTCCCCCATATGTTTACTGTCTGAAGAAAGAATACTGTTCACTGGCTTCCACACTTTGAAGCCATAGATTTGTAGCGAAATGTAACTTTTCTGAAATTTGTTCTTCCTTTTTGATGACCCTGCAGGGAAAAATGATACATTTCGTTACACTTTTCCATTTCATTGGGTGAGAAAATCCCGTATCAAATATGTTGTTAACTAGAGGTTGTGTTTCACCTTTTGATTTGTGCTGAACTGCTTTTAGATGAAGATTAGTAATCAAAAAATAAGAGCTGACACTCTAAAATGATTTAAAATAAAATTGTTAATCATAGTTACTTGAGTATCAAAATAGATTTTACACTTCAGATTACTTTCATTGTTCAGCTTTCCTGATTTTGTCCCCCCCATCATTCCTAATTGTTTTATCAACTACAGATGATTTAGTTATCACGCTTAGCTAAATTGCATGAACCGAATTGACGAAGGTGGTCTCTTCTGCTTATGTAGATAGTGCCTGGGTCAATATTTCACTGATTTCTAGTTGTTGTACCTGCCCAGTGATTTGCCCCAGTTTTGTGATATATTCTGCTACTGGAGTTTCAAAGTCTTTTTTTTTTTTTTTTCTTCTTGTTTCTATTGACGTTGGACTGTTTTAGTAAACTTAGACCTTAATATAACTTTCTTCATTTTCCACATTTTAGTAATACACTTAATGTTTCTAAACATTAAATATGATAAATTGAAATATAAGCATATATTTGTTTAATTTTAATTCACCGTGATTTATTTGGAACTATCTCTTTTATTCTTCTGTTTCCTTTGTTGAACCATCTGTAACCTCTTCGGATTCCAAGATTTACTTCTACCATGCTATTTGCAGGAAAGAAGCTGAGAATTAATTGCAAAGTTGAAGGACAGGTTTACTTTTTAGCTTAAGGCATGTAAGTAAAGGAGTCAAAAAGGTTATTGATAATATTTCAGTTTTTACCCTACTCTACCTTCATGCTTTTTATGTCATAATCTTCTGGCAAAAATATTGTGTTTTCTTCATGCTTGCACAGTAACAACATAAAGTTTAATGAAAACAAACCCCACATAATACCAAAACAATTGGAGTTGTGATAGACTGCAGTTCTGAACAGGAAAATAATTAGTTTTAACAGACAGTGCAGGTTTAAAAATGATTTTGTTCTTCCAAATGTTTTAACTTATCTTGGCTATAAGTCAGAAAAAAATATAGAAAAGACATTTCCTTTTTTTTGTAGCTTTCTATAGTAAAGGCAGCTATTTAAATATCTGAAACATGACTATGATTTCCCTAAATTGTAAAATGAGACTTTAAGAGAGATTTAAATGCATAGTTTGGAATTCTCTAGCTCTCAGTATAATTAACTTCTGTTGTTTTGTATTCCTTTGTTTTACATTTTAAAAAATATTTTGTAGTTATGATGGTGGATTTTTTGCCATGGATTCTGTTCAATATGTATATATATTTTCTTCTCTTTACAGAAAACCAACTTTTTGGATGCCTTATTGGGAGATGCATCTTTGACATGGATCATGTGTTTGTTCATCTTCTACAACCTGGATCAACAGTGTGTGTGCTACATATGATAGAAAAATTAATAATGGGAAGAGACAAGCCAAATGACTACATCGCGATAAGAAGCTGGCTTGAAAACGTGTATTTCATGCCAATAATTCAAGGCTAGGAAAGCATAGTAGTCCAACAGTCAGAAAATTACTTTTTTTTAAAACCCAGATCAGAAAGAACAAGTAGTCAACCTGTATTTTACCATGTGTTCCCTGATTATTTAGCACTGAATCTTTTATTAGAGTAAAATCATGGTGTGACCATTGATAGACACACCTCCTCCCCCATCCCAAACACACATCCAGCAACTAAAGACTGTGTCAGGATGACCTCTGAGGAAATGACAGCGTCTGTTCTCGTCTCTGTGGCAGAGGGTAAAGTGATACCCGCTCAGTCAGCTGGAGATGAAAATACTGAAAATGCTTTGGACACCAGTGTTATAAAAAGACGTGCTGCCAGTCCGGGAAGGCAAAGCACACATGCTTTCTCATACTTACACAGACTTGAAGAGGAAAGTCTTAAGGGCTCAGTGCCCAAAATATTCTCTCTGGCAAAAGAACAACTGACTAATGACAATAGTCATGAAAACTTCTGGGAGAGGAACAGCTCCATCCCTGATTCGGTGGAATTTCTTAACATTAACTGTAACATTGTACAGAAGAACTACAAGAGCGATATCCCGTGCAGCCAACTGTATAAATCTTGTGATCCTTTAGCAGGGAGAGAGGCATCCCTGGAAACTGGAATTCCTGGTTCACTGGAAAGAGCCATGCTTGCCAAAATTCAGCTGAAAATGAATGGCCCTTCGTTAAGAAGCCAGACAGCACTAAATAAGAATGACAGCAATGATACAGATAAAGTGGCCTTTTTTCACTTTCATTGTGCTAGTGAAAGGAATATATCAAGGGCTCTGTGCAGTTCACACAACTGCTTCATTTTGGGTGACTGCTTGCAGCCTGTAAGCGATGGCGATGATAACACCACTGGATCCCCAGCCTGTGCTTGTGGATTAATGGAGATGACAAATAACTGTGAGAATGAACATGGGCAGCAGTTGTATGAAGATGCTTTAAGGGATAAGTATTTATGTCTGGAAAGAGCACCACGAAAGGTTAAAGTGGCGTGCTCAGGTCACACCTTCTGTGGAAATAACTTTACTGGAAGGATGCCCTCAAAGCCCTTTCTGAGCCATTTTGAAGACTGTAATGATAACTGTGAAGAAGAGATGGAAGAGGAGTTTTTTAGAAACAAAAAGGAACGTTCTACTTTATTAATAAGGCGTTTCTGTAAAAATGATAAAGAGATTAAAAAATCAGTTTATACTGGAACGAGAGCAATTGTTAGGACTTTACCTTCAGGGCACATAGGAACCGTTGCTTGGAATTATGTTGAGCAAAGGAGAAACAACAGTGGCTTGAAGTTTTCTAGGATTACGACAGAACAGCTAACTATAATTCAGTCCTTAATAAAATGGGAATTTAATTCCTTTCTTGAGAAGTCTTTATGGTGTGAGGTAAGCTTTTCATAATGTTGGTTTTTGGCGCTTTTTTCTGTGAAAGTTTTGATACCCTGATGACCTTTTCATTAAAAAAAAATTCCTTCATCTAGCTATCACTTAGTAACACTGAATAGGATATATCACTTAATCATGTAGAACCTTATGTTCAACACTGCTTTTTAGAAGAATGTATTCTCATCCCTTAAAATTCATTTTGGTTTAAAATAGGCATGGTGTAAAATGTATAATTTTTATCTCTATGAAATGTGTACATACATATATGTTTATATACATATGTATCTATATAAAATGTATATAGTTACATATACACAGATGCATTTATAAATTTATGTCTTCATATTTATTATTTATAGATAAGAATGTAATATACCCATATACAGATACAAAAATATATACACATCATATAGATATTTATATTTTAAGTAGAAAATGTACATAATATGCATTTATATTTATACATACATGTAAAAATAGATGTACTAATATATATTATAGATATACATAGTTGAAATATATGGCATAAATGTGTATATTAATGATATAATAATTTCATGGAATAAATTGTATAAAATGATAAGTGGCAGTATTAGATCACAGTGAATTTTTTCTTCTTTGAAAAAGATAGCATAGTATTTTCCCCAAGTTACAGCTATTTATAGTGCTTCTGCACTTGCAAATAATTTAAACATTATGTAATAGTTGAATAACGTATCTTAATATGTTCATATTGCCCTGATTAGTTTTATCTTAAATTAGATAATACAAAAATTTCTAAGTTTAGAATGAAATCCTGAATATATAAATTATTATTGTAGAAATGACGTAGCACATCCTTAGCAAATTATTTTAAGTAGCAAAATATTTTCTGTGATGGTAGAATTTAAATAGTTGTCAATGGAATCTATAAAAGAGGTTTTGATCACTGGCTCTCAAGGATTCATCTGAAATATGACTACTGAGACAGACCAGCAGGATGATCACAGCAAGAGAAACTTCCAAGAAGAGGAGAGAAGAGAGGTTTACTGAGATTAGCAAAAACAGGAGATGTGATTTTTGTCTGTTAAAATGTGTGAATAAGTTCTAGGGAGGGGAAAATAACAAAGGCAAATAAGAGTTTGGTCAGATCAGCTATGCTTGTAAACTGGTCATGAATAAGTGTAGGTTGAAAATTGGAAGAAATTTCTAGTGGCCCAGACTTTGCAACAGTTTTCAGTAGGACTGAAATGGAGAAAAACTTACTTAATTGTATAGAATCATAGAATCATATAGTCCAACCATAAAATTGATGAAATGGATTATATGACATTTTGTCAGTGATAACAGAAGAGTCAACTTCGTGGCTCAGGAGCTCCATGACAACTGTGCCCTCCAGTAATATCCTCATATCCTTGTAGAAACTAATAGTTGATGGAAAAGTTCTATGAACATGTGTATGTCAGGTGTCTGTACTAGGTTGCAAAGGTTTGTGGTGCTGTTCACGACTGACATGTTCAATGTCCTGGTCAGTGGAAGTACAAAGATGCTGGTACAGCACATGCCCTGCGTGGTGCACAGTCACGGTCCTGTGAAGGGACGAATGAGCCATGTATTTGCCTATCATGAGATGTGCTCAGTACATTTGTATTATCATTATGAGGTTGGGGGCAAGGAAGGGAGAATGTTCTAGCATAATTTTCATTTATATAGGTATGGAAAGGGAAGGATGTGTTTAGGTTTCTTCATTGGGCGTTCCAATTTGAGTTGAGTTCCTTAGCTTTTAACATGCATGCCTGTTTCACCGCTTTCCACCACTGCTGCATAATACGAAATGCATAGCATTTCGGGGTGTGAGGGCTTTAATTAGAAGATTTTTTTTTTTTAGTACATGTAGAAACTTAGAAATAAATGTAATAAATACTCACTGAATAATTATTTAAATAGGAAAAGTTCTGACTACAAATGAACAAAAGAGTAGCAGGCACAGTAAAGTACTTTGTAATTATAATGCACAGAATGTTTTATCATGGTCAGAGAAAGCTTAAAGCCTCATATTTCTAAATTTTCTTCTGAATAGTAACTACAAATATTTTTCTTCTTATTAACTTTTGTATTTAATCTCTTTATGTATAATATGTATCTGTCATTCTTAGCATTATTTTTCTGTTGCCTTAGTGTCAAATATTTCTGCAATAATATTTCTATATGTTTATGGCTTATTAGCATTATAGCTGGCTTTTACACAAACATAGAAATTAACTCTCAATGGATGTGACAAATATGGACCTGTTGAACATATGCACTGGGTTAAAATAATTTAATGAATTATGAGCATTTGTAGGAAGCTTTCATGCTAATAATCAAAAGAAGAAGGAGAAAGAAGTAAATGAATGTGGTAATTTGTTCTTTCTTTCCCCTTATCTCACCCTTTGAGCATGCATTCTGTTTGGAACAGCTAAGTGAACAGTAGTTCTGTTCTTCAAGGGGAAAAAAAAGTTGGAGAAATTAAGTTTTCATAGCAGTACTGGTGTAACATGGAACAATAGAGACCTTTATGTTTTAAATAGGAAAATGCGGGTCTCATTTGTGCATATCCCTTACATAAAAGTTCTAGTGCTAATGAAGGAAATGCAATGGACTGTTGTCTTGCTGAATGATTTTTTTTCTTTTTTCTTTCCCTATATAGGAAGGTGGGACTGAGGCTTTGCATTATATAGAAAATACATGAAATTATATATTTTCTTAATGTAGTATATGATTGATGTTTGTAGATACTTTGTATGCAGATTTAGACTCCTCTGCTTTGGGTTTAATATATGTGAGGAGATTTTAATGTTGAATGCTTTTTCTAGTTTTGCATAGTTTTTGCAGCTATATACGGTGCAGTACTTACCCTTATCAGATGGATGTGTGTAATATGGCTGTTGCGTCCATTTGTGAGAAGTTTGTCTGTCTGTGTTGGAACAGTGCAAGCCCATCACATTAGTACATGTTAAATATGTCACAAATGCAAAGAATTTGCCAGAAACAAATAATGAGAGTGCAAGCTTTGGAGTTAGCTTTGCTTGATCTGGCACAGTCTATCCATGGCTTTGGTTCAGCTCAGCTGCATCATATTAGCAATCTGGCTAATTACAAAAGTCAGAGTTCCTGTGATCACTGAACCACCTGTGTCTGTGAGATACTAGGTTTGCAGTGCTGAAGTATGCTGCTTTGTTTCCTGATGTGATGGAGTTTCTCCAGTAGTGGCAATGTAATACAACAAAAGTAGCCACGTCCACCATTGACTAAGATATTAAATTTGAGCAGCTCAGTAGACCACCACCGGGTGATTCTCTCAAACCAGGTAAGTGACCTCGAGATCTCCAGATGACAGCTGCAACAACATAGTTGCAATGCCTAATAGCTGAATTCTTTAGTTCAGTTTATTTTGTAGGAGTCAGTACCATCTTTGCTGTGTCATTACATTCCTAATGCCAGTAGTTTGAGCTTTAAGGAGCAAGAATTCTGCTGGCTTGTTTAAGGCCGCTTGGATAGACATGAGCACACTGATAGATCTTCCATTCTTTGTAGCTTCTAAGGCGTTACTGAAATGCCAGATACTAATAGGGCAACAATTAAAAAACCCCTTGATTTCTTCCACATCTGTTTCCAGATAGAATAATGATTTTATTATAGATTTATCTTGTAGGAATAGTTCATAGTTAATTTAATGATTTTGTATAGTAGTTCAGCATTCGTTAGCATTGGGTATTTTTTACATATAGTGTCCATAGTGGTTTTATGATTCATGTGTAAAATCAATGTCATGCAAGGATCTTTGATTATACATGGCTAATATAAGAAGTCTTACATTAAGATTTCATTATTTCCTTAAAGTTGAGCTGTAGTCAGTGGCATCTGTTGACAAAAAGTTAAGGAGAGAAAAAAGATTTGGAGATTAAAAATTTTTACTATCCTGTTTTATTGATATCTAAAATAGTCACCTTGGATAATATTTTTAAAGAAACAGAGCCCGGCACAAGTAGTTTCCTGCCTAATAGATAGTATTTGTCTGAACTTTTTTTTTTTTTAGAATTGATTATTAATTCTGAATATATTCAGAATTATAATTAATATTTTGTAATTAATACAAACGTTAATTTTAATTCTGAACCTATAGAGAGCTCGATTTCCTCCTCCTGCAGCCCCTTCACTCCCTGCCAGAGATGTATCAGCAACTGTAGTCAGTATATTTTTATGTTGCATGCTTTTCTAGCATTTCTGAAAATATAGATAGAGTATTTCACTATCAGTCATGGAAATAACACCTGCTTTGACTGTTTTGACAACCAGTTGCACTAACTAAATACGGCAGCACTTTACGTCAAATGCTAACATATATTTCTGAACAAAGGAAGGGTTAGTGATGCTGTATGTTCAGAAGAACATTTTTTTGTTTGCTTTTATCAGGAGTCAGGTTAATTGCAACCTCTTGTTGTTAATATTTTGTTAGAATAAATAGTATAACCCTCTTTTTTATCTTGTAGTATCTTGGAAGATACTACTGTTTCAGTGTATTCAAAACATAATTTGTATAATGAAGAGGCCTATGTTGATTTTAAGAAGTGAAACAAAAACTTGAAAGCATCTAACCCTCTGTGCTAATGATAATAGTAAGCAGCATAAGAGTCCTTGTATACGTGCTGTGGTTCCCTCAGATAACTGATCTGATTTGGTAGAACAGACACAAAGCTGCTTGGAGTGGCCGCATGAAATCACCTGGGGATAGGAGTCTTACTAGTGAAGTTGTTCTGCTGAACTCTGTTGTAGGAATTTCAGGTCTAGATTTGCTTTGATATCTTTCTGTTAGGATTATGAGGTTTTCCCACAGTTTTTTCCTTCTTGCTCCACATTTAAAAAGATGGAATTCTTTAAAAGGACTTTTACTCTTTTTCCTCCCAGTTTTGCATACATACCTAAAATGTGACACTGCTCTTTATGCAATAGTTTATGCTACACTTGTACTTTCATTTAAAAAAAATAAAAATTTGCCATTCTGTTTTGTGGATTACAGATGAATTTGGGGTTTGGGATTTTTTGTTTTTCCACTTTGAAATACAATTTCTAGTCCAACACACTGAAAGGAATTTGCAGGGAAAAAAATGACATAAAGCAAATAATCTGTAAGTGGTTGGCGTTCTCCTCCACTCTAACAGTAATGTTTTTATCTGACTGTGCATGAGTATTTTGCCTCTTACTAATGTTATCATGTTTTCAGACGTAAGGGTTTATATTCATGTTGAAGTAGTTGGTAGGTATGGATGAGCTGGTTTTTGTTCTACCTGGACCCTGTGTTTCTTGGGTTTTTTTGCCTAAGAGTTGCAGTCTTGTTTAAAGAAAAAAGTTCATGATCAAAATTGACTATTTGGAAAAAAACCAGGGAAGCAGAATAGAAGCCAAATAGGCATGAAATTATGTTTTCCCTTCAGTAAGTGCTGTAAAAATAAATTGAATTTTGTGAAATGAAGCTCTATACTTATATTTGCTTTGGGTTGAGTTATTCCAGTTTTAAAGGTTAGCTTTAAAAATAGAAAATTTACCCTCTGTCTGTAAAAGTAGTCAGTTTTATTAGAATAATGTGTGATAGAATTAGAGATAAATCTCTGAATTTTTTGTATTATTTTGCAGTTCCCTTATAGCTTTAACAATTTTGGGCCAAAATATGAACAATAAGTTTTAGCTGTGAGCACACTTAGGTATTTAGAGCCAATAGTGTGGGAGTCTTGGCAAGAGCAATATATTATGCCTTCAGTTTTTCCACATTTTCTGACTTTCCTTCTAGTGACTGTTCATTAACTGTGTAAAGAAGCATGAAGATCTGTTTTAGAAAATCTCCCTGCAGCACATTAAAGTGTTCATTTTAGACTGTTAGAGTTGGACACTTCTAAATTCTTTCTCAGTTGAAACCAAGTTATCTCCATTACCTATATGAACTGTTGAAAAGTTTGGATTGTTTACTCTGGTATGAGTGAATAAAAACTGTGCCATATAAAGATCAGTCTGTTAGTGAATAATTAAAATCTGAATTTATGAGATTTCATATACATTTTAATTTATCTTGCTTTTCTACAGTTATTTGGGGTCTTTTAGAAAGAAAGTTTTCTAAAATGGAGTAAGCTTGGGTTGACAATAATTGTTAGGCATGTATCTTATCAGTATGAAATTTCAAGAAGGACTTACAGGAAAAATCTCTACTCTAAAATTATACTTGTCACAATATGTAAGGCATCATCCATGAGATATGAAGCTATTTGGTTTCTCTATTTGTGAAAAGTGATTTGATATAGTATAGTATGAGCTTCTGGTCACAAAGAATTTTGCTTGAAAATACAGACTGGTGACAGCGTAAAAAAAGAAATAACAATTGAATATGATACAGCTTTTAGGTACCATCCAAGTCCATACGAGTGGGAGTATCAAGGGACAGGAGAGCTCTGGGGTGCTCCCACACTGACCAAAGCCAATTACATCAGTGCAGCAGTTGGAACCAGGGTGACTCAGGGTGGTGTGACAGCACACGGCTTTCAGCAGGAATGTCGGAAGTGGGGCAGCGCTGGAAACATAAATATTCAGCCCTGGCATTCGTAACTACTTTCTTCTTTTTTTTTTTTTTTTCTTTTTAATTCACCTAATAATTTCACTAGAAAACTGTGTAGTTAGAAGCTATTCCTTACCTGCAAACACATGTATCAGACAGTGCTCATATTGTCCTGAAAATTATGTGGAAATAAACTTTTTTTTAAGGTTTTGAACTGTAACCTGATACCATAATTTTTGAACTGAGATTGAATACTCACTTTTGAGATACACTCATCAACCCCTTAGCTGAGTGTGAGAGAGAAAAATATGTTGGATTCGCTTGGGATCATTCTTGCTTACAGATAATATTCTTGTCTTCCCATTTGTATGAAGTTTAGAAGTCTTTTTATCTCTGAAATTATAACAGTTATTGTAAAAACTTAAGATTGCCTTAGTATAGCAAATACTCAAAGACAGTTCCCTACAGCTGAATTTGCTGTAGGAATGTGCAACAGTAATGAAAAGTTTGATTTTTATCTAGAAATCAGCACATGCACTTGTTGCAGGACTCTGAATAATCCAATTAACTCTTGTGAAACAGGAGATTTTTCTTCTTTTTTTCCCTTAGCTTTTTCAGCAACTGTAATGCCTGTTGGCTATTGTCACCATTTAGATTTTGAATCCACAGTAAAATAATGTGAGCTTCTCTTACGTATTCTCATAATTATTTTTATTTTATTCTCCTGACACTGTAAAAATTGTTTTCATGAAATCACAACAGATACAGACCTTCATTAGTAAAGTTTGGGCAAAACAAAGGATGTATTATTAGCTGCTCTAGTTTCATGCAGTCTTAGTTCTTAAAGTGTTTAGGAATTCCCTTCAAGTATTAGAGAATGGGTGAAATCCTGGTCATATTGTAATCTATTTAAAATCTCCTATTGGGATAATGTTACTTGGAGGGAGAAAAAGAAGCATGTGCAAAACAGAGCTATTGCTTTCATGGGAACCATAGTTTTACATCAAACATTGTAATAGAGAGATATATGCCAAACTTACATTAAGCAGTTTTAGAAAAAGAGTTTTAAACTGCAAATAGTGTCTATAAATATGTATAATTCATATAATTCAGGTTCGATCATTAACTTGATACATAAAACTTCCTTCACTACCCTTCAGTTGCATATGCTGTTATTCGCTGTTGATGTTACCACGCTGCTCGGAAGTCCTGCTTCTGGACCTGAATCTGCTGTCCTGGCTGTTTCACAAACAAGGGATGATCTCATCTGCTCTATAGACTTAGAGGCAGTTAGTTGTTAGCGAGCGAGCTCAGGTTTTGGAGAAGATAAACTTCTTCCAAATGCCGTCCATATGCTGTGGCTAAATTTTGTTTTATCTCAGCAGGCTTAGTAGCCGTGTGCTGCATTGTAGTCTGCGGATGAGACATATCCTAAGTTTCTAGTGGAACAGAAAAGAACACAAACACTTTCTCACCAGTTCTGACTGCTAATATTTGGTAATTTTAGAGTTATATGCATAAGAGCAATTTTTTTTTAAGGTATGTAGCTAATCAACACTGAAATACTTCTAGGCTGAATAAAGGTCTGAATGATAATTCTGAATAGTTTATCTTTAAGCAAAAACATAAGAATGTATCTGAGCCACGGAGAATTGGTCTAAATGTGGTTGTGAGCTGGATCAAGAAAAAGACCTCTGAGAGAAAACTGTCATCAGTCTTCTCTGTTTTAAATTAGGAATTTATCTTGAGTAATTTTGCAGATTTAAGAGTATCATGCTACAAAATTGAGGCTGTTGCAGTTCTGACTCTGTGTAAGGTATTTTACATTATAGAAGCACATTACAGTTGCCATGGGAACCATAACATTGGCCTTTCTGTCTGTGGTTTACAAACTTGGGATTGCACTAGGTGGCGTGTGTGTATATGTATATATCTCGAAGGGAAAAAATATTATTTCGTGAGTATACAGAATATACTCCTTTCATGAAATTAACTTGTATTCCGGCATGTTTTTTTGAAACTTACCTTACTTAAAATACAGTCAGGGAGAACCACAGGAGTGCAAAATCTTTTGCTACGTGAAGATTTCATTGCCATCTAGTGATTTGCCACCGGCATGAAGGTGGCTTTGGTCACTTAACAGCAGGTCATTTAACAGGTTGAGGCTGTAGAAAAGATAGATAGACATTACCCACGAGCAGGAAATATAACACGGATCATAAATAAACCACCAGCATATTGCTTTTATTATTCCATGGCAGTCCAGAAATAGAGGTGTTTTTTGTGTTTCATTTAACCAACAGATTGTAGATGGACTTCCAAGGATTTGAATGCTTCCTTTGAGCACACACAGTTCTTCACACTCTCATCTTTAGCAAGCATTTGTGAATCATGGAATATTTAGTTTAGCTTGCACAGTGTTTCTTTGCCATTGGTTTGGAAAAACTGCAAATCCAGCCTTTGTAAATTATGATCAGTTTTAAGTGATTTTTTTTTTTTTTTTTTTGGTTTTGAACATATTTCTCATCACACTTCAGCTTTGACCAGCTGTTTCCTGTTTTTCCTCCCAGTGGTTTAGCTGCTGAGGAGATAAATGCATCAATGGTTTGTTTCAGAATTAAAATTACCTTTATAGAATGATGAAATATTAAAACAAATAAGTTGGACACCGTTACAAATGAAGTTATGGTGAAATTCAGTAGATGAAATATTGTTTCCTGTACCTAGATCTTTCACAGATTACAAAGTTTTTGCTGCACGGGGAGCTCATTTGATACAAGAAAATTAATCCAGCATCGGAAACACCAGGGTGAAGCTTTGTGTGGGGAATTTGGGTGTGTGTGATAGAATTTTTCAATCGTTCCAAGTTTTTGTGTTCATATGAGAATATTTTGATTTATCTGATTACCAGGGAAGACAGGGAAGAGTTGGTATATTGTCTGTTAGGACTGGCTTGTGCAATGCACTCTCTTTCTTTTTGTGCACAGTGAGCTTACTCCACATCCACACAGACAGCAGATGTGTTTTATCCTGGCTACAGACATCTTTCTTTGGGACCTTTAAATAAGTTATTCACTGACCTGAAAGGTGTTTACATAGATAGTAATGAAAATATTGCCTTTTCTCTTCAGAATTGAGGTTGTCCCAGTGTAGGATTGTGGAAGGATCATTTGTTGATCCTTCTTTTTTTCGTCCTAGTGTAGCAGGCTGTTTGGTGGAATCCAGCACCGCCTGTCCCTTACTCTGCTTTAGTGCTCTCTGTGACCTAAGTGGTCAGATCTTATTTAGTCTGCACGCTCTGGCATGACGGCAAAGCACAGTCAGAGACAGTCGATAGCACGTCAGCTCCCGTGACCGGTGATCCTCCCTGGATTGAGGGCTTTAAATATTCCTTACCTGGCAGGTAACCGAGTTTCTTACCACGAAGTAGCAGCGGCAGAGCTGGGGTTTTGTCTGTGGTGAAGGTCCCAGCTCCAGAACCTTGGACCATCCATTTGCTCCCCTGGATAAGGTGTTGTATCTGTCAACTGTTTTTTATCTTAACCCATTTGTCGGCCATATCCCATACCATTTTTAGGGCCCTGCAGATTTCTCCAAATGCCAGCCTTAATAGCGTTTATCTCAGGGTTTGGTCCAGCTGCTGCTGTTTGTAAACGACTCAAGCCTGCAGCTTGCACTGTCTTAATTTCCCTATAGCTTTTTCAGGTTCCTTCTCCCCAGGTTCTTTTTGGTGGATGACTCCAAGATCTGCTGTCTCTTTCTAGGCTTCCTGACCTTGGAAGTCTCTGGGGGGTTTCTCATTAAATTCTGTGAAGGGAAGGGGGACTCCCTGCCTTGAAAACTCTAGTTTTTTATAACTCCTCCTAACTAGTTTTGCTCTTTTTACTTCAAGCCTATCAGTAGCTGTCTTTTCTTGTTCCCTAGTTCCATTCTTGAACTTACCTTCAGCTTGCTCACTATTTCCTGGACCAGTGGTCTTTATGGAGCCTCTTTTATCCTTCAGTCTTATAGAGAGTGCAGACTTCTCAAAATACGTCCCATTAGTTCTCTACTACTTTATGGTATTTTTTTCATAGTGTTCACAACCTACTCTTGGCTGAGTCTAACAGTTAAAGCTGAAATTCCTTCTTCATGCGATTGTGTGGTCTTAATGGGCACTCCTGCTTCTATTAGTGTTACATCTGGTTTTGTTGAGCTCATTCAAATTTACATGTGGCATCTGTACCATTTATAGCTATTACATTTACATTTTAGGGGCTTTTTTTGGTCCTTTTCCTTTCCATATTCTTTTTGGAGATTTTTTTTTTTCCAGTGAGGGTTAGTGAACAGCATTTAAACTTCACATTGGATGGTTTATATGCACATAGTTGTAGTATTACACTTTTAGACTGAAATTTGCTTTCCAAAAGAGCTGGTATTTTTGGCTGAATTTAAATGTCCATTTCATCAAACTATCATAAAGAATAGTACATTTTTAACTTATTTCCTGTTGTACTCATTAGGAAAAAAAAGTTTTATCTAATTAGTACTTATATTAGGCAGTAGTGACCAGATTCCTCTGATTGTTGCTTAATTTTAATTCCTCCACTCTGCAAAGGAACATGAGGAAAACAACAGCCAAGATGAAAGCAGATTCACAGGAAATACCCGTGTAGTTGTGACTCAGTGCATACAGGAGAACAAAAACTGAAAGAAACATTTTTCATTAAGTGAAAGAAGTGGAAATTGATTTAACAGTACTGGGCACAATTTGCTAATGAGATATGAAAGGTAGTTAACTGAAAGAACTAGTGAAAAGCAGCCAATTCTAGGAAAAGCTTATGAGGAAAAGAAAAGAGATAGTTGACAAAGAGTCCTTTGAGTGTTAGGACTTTAAAATATAGAGAGCAAAAACCAACAAAATAATCTTATTTCTAAACCTAACCGGAACTAAAGGTTTTACTGGTTTTCTATGCAACTAAGACATGTAAACCAGTGATAGTACTATTAGGATGGTTATGTACAAAATTGCACTTTCAAGTAGAAATAAAAAGAAAATTAAAAGAATTTGGAGAGAGATTGTTAGTCATCATTTGGTTTCTAAACCATTATGAACTGAGGCACTCTGGCAAGACTTGATGTGGCAAGGCCAAGCGTGTGTGGCAAGGCTCAGTAGTTGGGCTATTTTGCTAGCTTCTTGGCGTTTTAATTAGATGATGTTTTATAGGAAATTTTTCTGGGTATATTTTCTGCTATGGAAAGTATCTGATGAAAATAACATGCTATCTTAAAATGGTTGTTGGTTTAAAAAATTCAAATCCGCAAGCAGAGTTACTGAGTTTTGGTTTTGATAAAAATCAGTTTCAAATTCTTATCTGGGTAACAAATGAAATCAAATAACGAAATAGAATGAAACTTAATTTTGGAAAGTTTAGAATAACAAAGTTTGTTAGAAGACTAAGATGAGGCATATCAGAATATTCAACACTGCAACTGATATGTTGAGTCTCCACTTGGACTTCCACCTCTCTCTTACAGATGAGGGGCAGAGCTTCCAAATATATCTGGCTCATATGTTACCATTATCAGGCTAGCAGCAGTGCTTAACATGTGCACATGCAAGAAGAATTGTTTGGTTGCTTAGTTTACATTTGTGTATAATTAATAGTATGTGCACCACAGTTTGGAAACCCATGACTGAGTCCTTGATTTGGCTGGATCAAGTGTTGTAGTTTTTGACTGAGATGAGATTATTTGCTTCATGTTCTGTTGATAAATACTAGGTTGACCCAAATCTAAGACAATCCAGACCATAAGTTCGTTTCATTTTTTTGAGAACAGAAGAGAAAGTTGAATGTAGTTTTTAAGAAGAAATGAAAATTAAGAACTTCATATGCATTGTATCTTTATCCTGTAGTCTAACTTAAACCTCTGCCCCAGCCATGTCCATGTCGTCCTGTTTTGTTGCCTCCTCTGCCCTACAACCTGCAGCGTAGGTATCTTTCAACTTCAGATTTTAAACCGCTGCCTTCTTCACTATGTTCCTGTTGTCAAGCACGCTGATTTCTTTCAACACTGTGAGTGGCCTGAGGGCATTGAAGCCCAGGGTCCAGCCCCACTAAAACGACGGTTTTTCTGCAACCTTGCTGACCTGGGCGGAGTTGTTGCAGGGGCTCACACGCCCTCCACGTCCACCGTTTTATGTCCAGATTTAAAGAAGGGGAAAAGAAAACTCTGTTCCTCCTGCTGGCATACCTGAGCTACTTGTCTCGCTCACATCCTGGAGCTTCTGTCTGTGCTGTTTGTGCCTGTGTCAGCTCCAGCTGCGTGGGAGGGAACCCCACAGCTGTCCCAGGGATGTGGAGCAGCTGCAGCTGCTAGGTGAGCAGGGGCTGGATAGCACAGCTTGCTTGCAGGGTAGTAGAACAAGTTTTCCAAATACTTATTTTTTGAAAAAACCCTTGCCATGCTGTTAGGCCAAAACGTTTAGACGTTAAAGTCTTTAGGACCCCTTAAGGCTGGGAAACAACTTCTTAATGAACTGTCAAGGTTACCATTGTGGGAAAATAAGTAGTTTGTGGTGTATTTGTCTAGAATAGATTAATCATTATTGTGTAACACTGAAAACCATATTCTTATGATTTTTTTTTTCCTAATAAGAAAGGTCCATAAAATTAAAAATAGATTAAGCACTGACAAGTTATTAATGGGAAATTTGAAACCATACTGTTTTTGTAAGATGGCAGTGTTGTTGCCACTGAATGTTATGCAGTTTTAATTTTTCTGCTTTTGTATTTTTAACTTATATATTGTATAAGCAAGTCACTGCTAGCAGTTTTTCTCTAGCACAGAACATCTCCTTATTGAAGAACATCACCTGATTTCCTCTTCTATCTTCTGTAGTTAGAGGATCTCCTTATTAGTGTGTCTGTTAACACATGTGGTCCAGCTGTTGATCCTCTCTATTTATTAACACACAACCTAGGTAAGAATGAAGGGCATGAAAGAAATTATATTTTGTGTTTCCTACCTGAGTCAAGTTTGATTGTGGGACTTGTTTGGAGCAAATGGCTCTAGGACCATGAGACCTTGCAGATCCCTGGTTCAAAGACTGGCCTTTTTACTAATTGTTCTGAGTTGCTACTGTCCAACTGGCTGTTGACATGATGTCTAATATGGTGCCTTTGTTGTAGCCATATACCATGGACGGATGCAAACAACCTGACTGACATCAGTCAAAAAAAGTGTAGAGGTTTGAACTATTCTTTATCAGAGCTGATCCTCCAAAACTGAAGGCAGCTCATGTGAGAAAGCTTTGCTTATACAGGAATTCTCATATTTTTTTGAAGGTAGAATTCGTACTTCAGTACTATTCAAAAAAAGTTATAGCAAAAATTTTAAATAGAGGTATTTAAATTAGACACCAAAAATTCATGATTAGTCTACTGGGTAAAAAAAAAAAAAAATCATGATTTTAGAGATGCTGAATGGCTTGTATTTCTCATAATCAGATCAGCAACATTTAGGAGTCTTAAGGATTTACAGGTTTGATTTTTAGGAGTCCAGTTTGAAAATTTGGGCCTAAATCCCACTGAAATGCTATCTGAAAATGTTGACAAGGTTTCTTTCTGTTTGACTACAATATCTGCGTAACTGTTATCGCTGATTTTCACTTAGACCTATTTTGCATACATATACACATTCACACACATACGCACTCAAATTATAAGTAACTGAATATCTGATACCCATAATGATAAAATCTTTGTCTTGCTGCAGTTCTTTTGACAAAACAACTTCATTAGAGAACCTGGACAAAGTATAGTGGTAGAAGAATCCTTATACTATAATATATTTACCCTGAACAACATCTCTGCAAGGATAGTTTTACAGGTATAACTTTCCTGGTAGAACTGTATATAGCATCTCCTGCCTAGGAGGGAAAAGGCTAAGGTTGCAAAACAGCTCATAGGTGACTGCATGTATTCTAAGTGTGGAAATTAATTCATTTTCCATATCTTGATTACAGCATGTCTGCTAATTTGTTGAAACTGTATAAATTCTAAGCCATTATTGAAATTTGTACATTAGAAGAAAAACAAACAGGAAGAGTCTGATCTTCATCCATGTCACTGAAGTTTAACTATATTTGAAGCAAAACGTGAGGCCCATGCCATCTGGTGGAGAGAATTATTCATACAGTTTTATTGGTAATCTTGATATATTTAACAAGCAGCTTCTATTAGTGTTTGTTATCCATTTCTGTTCTATGCTGTACTATCACTTTTAATAGGCATTGGTGGAGATTTCTCTAGGCAGAAGTGAAGGGAAAAAAATCTGAAAACTGAATTCCTGTGTTGTTTCAAACACAAAATGCAATCCTGAATTTGGCTTTGGTGTATGATTAGTGAACTGGATGCTTGGAAGAAAAACCTCAAAACCCAAATGGAAAAGTAACCATTTCATTCTGCCTCAAATATTAATTCTAAAGGTTAAAAAATGTGTGCCAATTAGTCAAAGATCTTCTCTGATACACCTTTCTCAAGCCCCTGCCTTGTTGCAAATTACGATCTGTTTAACGGGGTGGCAGAAAGACTGGATATTGCTCTGTGTCTGTGCCGGTGTTGCAGGTGAGACTGGAGGAGCCTTTCGGAGCCCATTGGCTTGTGTCCTACAGCTGCTTTCAGGTTCCTTTGCCTGCAGGTTAGAATTGCTTTTTTCCAGCCGTTTGGGGCACAGTTTCATCAAGTGCCATTTTGTACAGAAAGCTGTGCTTTAAAAAATGTTAGACTGCTAGTAGATTTGAATGCAGATATGACTTGAATATTTTAAAAACCTAAATTAGGCAGATACAGTGAAGAGTGGCCAGAATTAAATGTTGTTCTTTTCATACAATAGCGCATGACTTCAGGATATATATTTCAGGATAGTTTACAGAGTAGATATAGAGTGGGATAACAAGTGGAGCAGTCAAGATATATTGATTCTGATAGAGAATTTCTGTTACGTTGGTGGATAGTTTTTATTATTTGCTCTTTTAGAGGATGTGGAGGAATCTATCTTCCTATTATCTACTGGATGACTGATACTGCAGCTCCCTCATTTTTTATTTAGACTGATCAAACTTAATGCATTAAATTTATTTTTTCTAAACGTATTCTTAGCATATTAGAAAAGAATTGAAAAACTACTTCATAACGCCTTTCACAGAGTGATTTACTGTAGATCAGATCAAATAAAATTAAGTTTGTGCTTACAGTCTGAGAAGGAATAAATTATGCAAATACATTGTAATCAATGCATGTGTGAAAAGGCATTGTCATCACCACGTGATGTCATTCTTCCATTAGCTAATGTAATGGCAAGGAGAGAGCTGAAATACAACACAACGGAAAAACAGGTACTGCTATTGCTTCCACATGCTCCTGTTTTCACAGAGCTAGTTCAGGTGTCTGCACTGTGCTGCACCACATTCCCAGCTCTGAAAGTTTGAGTTCAGTCATGGAGCACAAACAAGATAGAGGTTTAATTGCACATGGAAACATTCATGGGTTTTTTTTATTACTGGAAGTAACTGGCTACTTTAGAAGTATGTAAAAAGATTCTTCTTGACAGTAAATTTACTTACAGTAGACTCAACAGACTTAGTATATGTGACTCCAAACTTCATGGCTTTGTTATTCTTCTTGTAACTAATTTATTTCTCAACATTTAAAGGTAAATAACATTTAAAAATCCAGAAGAATAAGTGTTCACATTATTTGCAAAAATTACCACTGAAATGTTTTTGCACCTTAGTATAACAGAGCTTCTTTCTGAACTAAGCTGCTTTGGCACTTTTCTGTGTTGAATATTTCATGAAGGAACAGCATGTACAAGCTCACCCTGCTTTTAACTCTTTCACTGGTCGAGAAGCACATGTTCAGTAGAGCATTGCTAAAATGGGCACAGGTTTATACTTTTTCACGTGGACCTGTATTCTTTCAGAAACATATGTACGCTACATTGGGATTAAATTATCTGGTTTGTGCTATGAATCTTAGTGTCTAAAATGTTTGATATGATTATTTACCCTCAAAAAGCCCACAGCACTCCAAAAGGTTTGACAAACACTCATGTCTAAAATTGATTTGAAAAAGATCTTTTCCCATCATTTTGGAAGCATTTTCCACATGTTGCTGTTGTCTTTTCATGAAATGCTAAATGGTTCTTATTGTATTACGTTAAGAAAAAGAAAAAGTGTTTTTCCCAATCTGATTGAATAATGGCCAGCCAAAGGAGAGAGAAAAGTGAATTGTGGCCCAAAACAGGCCAAGAGATGTTTAAAAAAAAAAAAAAAAAAAAAAGAGGAGGGGTAGATATGGTTTTCCTAATGTTCGGTGGGAGGGGGGAGATGTGTTTCTGGTGTTTAAGAGGTATTCATTTTTTAGCCAATTTGTGGTGAAGCCCTCTTTCACGTTCATTGAAAAGCTGGGCAGAATTTTTCTTGTGTTTGTTTCCAACTTAAGAGGCAGAGTTAGGGAGTTGGGTCTTTTCCTAAGCTATGGACCAAGCAGAAGAGTTAAGTCTATTTTCAGGCTTTATGATGACATGTTGGTCAATTAGTCTAGATGCTACTTTTTATTTAGAACAATAAGGTCCATGATGTATATGTAAAACCTTGTTTTTCTGAGTGTTTTTCTGCCCTTGACCAGCTTGGGAATCCTCAGAAAATGGTTTAAAGTTGGGGTTTGGTGTTTTGCTGACTTTCTTCTACAAACCAGACAAAATAATCCTTCCCTGAGGTGAATTTGCCAATCATGGGGCCAACCTCCCTGGCTTTTTGTGCTTATATGGCTTGAACAGAGATAATATTTTCTCTTGGATAGTCTTATGTCATGGCAGTTATGCTTATATGAATATAAACGAAAGGATGGTTTATTCTGGGCAAATTATCTGAATATAAAAGATTTATTCAATTTGCTTTGTTTTGTTGCTTAAAATGTGCTTTGTGTTCACATATATATTTGAAAAACATTTAAAAATCTGTATTTATTAAAATGTTGCTCTTGGCAAAATGATGAAAAGAAGCATTTTTTCATGTAAAGGGCAGTGCAAATACTAAATAAGATCGTATAAAAGAAAAAATCAAAATGGATTTTTGTTTCTCTCCAATCTTCACTGCTATGTAGTTTAAACAAGTTCAGACTTTAAAGTCGGCATCTTTACAAAAAGTTAGTCAAGCCCACTACAGCCTATGAATTTCAAAAAACATTGGGATATCATTCCTTGAAGTCTTCATGACCAGTTTTTTAAATGTTGGGTATCTGATTCCTTGTTGGAAAATCCTGATTGCCCATTTTACTTTCTACTAGTTGAATAAGACTGTGGGCAAAGCTTTTTTGCTTGTTTATACCATTGTTGTGGCCATAGAAAACAATTTTCCTACCAGTAGGTGGAATCAGATGAAAATCTTAACTATTAAACACAGTGTGTAGCTGTGCTTTCTGATCTGACCAAAGGAAATCATCTAAGTAGCTCCAATTTTGAATTTCACAACTAATAGCAGCTTTCTAAAAACCATTTTGCTCAGAAGAATACAGATCAGGTTGATATAAAGTTAGCATTTATATTTAAGAACAGTATGGCTTTGATACTGGTTCCCTATGTGCGATTTTGGAAAGTACTCCTGGGTGGGTTGAAAATGTTCTGTTATTATATGATGATTACCGCTACAAACACTGACCCATGTGATGCAAAAAATAAGGTGCCAAAAACTTAGGAACATGTGAGCTTTGTAGATGCTATTTTAGAAAGTAATTCTGATCATCTTACTAACTTTTTACAATTAGATTTCTTTTCAGACCTCTTACTAAGAAAACTGGCACTGTAATTTGTTTTCTTTATACATATCAGAAGCATTCACAGGAGAAGAAAAAAAGAAGGAAAAGGGAATGAAGATTTCCCAGTTACTCCCACTGAAGCTTTGACTATGTCAATTCTTTGTTAGTTTTATGTGTAATTATTAAGATAACAGCATTGTCATGTATTTATATCTCCTGAAAAATCTGAGTCAGTGCATAAAATTCATTCTAAGAGTGATTGATTCATACACCAATTCATCTTCACCCAGCTAATCGAAAGAAGTATGTAATCCTTTGGAAAGGTCAGGCAGTAGACAGAGGTTCGTCTGGCCTTGTAATTGTGGCAGTTGAAGAAGAGTTGTTCAGTGAAGAGAGATATTCTGGAAGTTAGAAGCTACAGATTTTCCTTCAGAATCTTCCTCTGAATAGTTCTTATTTTGGAGATGTTATTTACTTACTTATTTCCTTCACTTCTGCTGTGTTTGTAAAACTGTAGTAGTATTATGTACTGATTTTGGGGTATAGTTTTTCCTCTTCCTGGGCATTTTGGAAAGTAAGAGAAAAAAATCACTTATCCAGTACTAGTAAAACTTTTCAATAAACTTCGGATATTAGGCAATACACAGGAGAGAAAATGTCAAGTTTTTTTAGTGATGGACGTTGCTGGCAAGGCAGTAATGCAGACTTTCCGGTTGGTCTTTGTCAGGTATAAAAAGTGCAAGCTAGGCTTCAGTCTTCTTTTCTGAATTCCTCTAAAATAGTCTTCTGAATTTTTGTCTTCCTTCCTTCTTACAAGTAATTTTATGAGCTGGAGAGTGCCCCTTTATGTTCTTGGAGGAAATAATTTTTCATGGGAATGTTTTTCTCCTTTCACTGAGGAGAAGCTTTCCAGGGATGGTTTGGATCAAATCATACAGAGTATTTGTGATGAAAAGCATAAGTTACTGGAGCTCAAAACATAGCTCACACTTTCTCAGTGAAAGGACTGGAGTACTTAACATATTGCAAATGCATGTCTTGGTGCAGACACAGGTTCCAAAATGTCTAAGAAGCTAAAGCCTTTTGGAACAAACCCACGCAGACAAATTTCATGAAAGGTACGTGGGAGAACTTGTAACACCAGAGTTCTGCATATGGGTTTTTCTGCTTTGGGACAGACTTGGCAAGCAGACCAAAGAGGATATGTTGGATGTTGCCTTTTTTTTTTTTTTTTTTTTTCCTCCCCAGGCTGTATACTGTTATGCCATTCCTTGCAGATATGCGGTCTCTCCAGTTTCCTTCATACAGAGAAGCAGAAAGCTAATGAGAGATGTATTTAATGATTTGTAGGAAATATGGAGTTACTTCTTTCCTATAGGACAATTTTTCTGGTCTTTGCAGTGTCAAAGAAGGTCACTGCGAAATTAAAGCTATCTTAGAATTGACAGGCTCTTAATTAAGAGGTCACATAGTCTTCTGCAGACATGGTTTGTTCTCTTTGGAAGGAGAACAAAACTGAGTAATAGTGCACCTTCACCTTTTTGTCAAGAAAATCCTGCAGCTGGGGAGAATGTCATCTTCTGCTAAAGCAGGGTGCACTGTTTATGCCTCGTGCGCTGGCACGATAAACTCTAAACTGTCATTACCCAGGCATTTTGCAGTGGTTTGTTTACCTAAAATTCCTTGACATTAAGAAAACATAGTTTTTCTTCTTTAGGCTGGAAGATCAACAAATAGCAAAAAAGCTGTTGATGTGGGTTGGAGGGAATAACGTTGTTCTTCTGTTGGATTAAACATATGAGTGGAATCTCTTGTAAATCTTCTCACGCTATTAGGTCCATATGTTGTGGTACTGAAAAATATACATAAAGTGTGTTTGACAAGAAAAGCATTTGGTTTTCTTGCTAACCCTGTGCTAAGATGCAGAGAGCAAGGATGTCTCACTGGTGCCTGACTCCTGACTGGTTTAGTGTCCTGCATGTGATTCTTGGAGTTCCTGATGAGATCTTAGAAACAGATCAGTCTCTTTTTTTTTTGTGTGTGTGTGTGCGCACTTAAGGATGCTGTGAATTTCTTTAGTTCAACAAGCCTGTTTGTGTAGAAAATAATGCGTTCAGGACCATGGGGACATGATGATCTTAAATTCAGCTGAGCATTACCAAACTATACTTGGAATTTAGATAATGTTTTGTTCTTCTGCTCAAAGAGAATTTCATTGTTTATCTGCCAGAAGTGCACTTAAATTGTATTTGAACAAATCTGTTAGATTTTTGTTTTGTTGAAACTGCCAAGAACAGATTGGTTGTCTTGAAGTATTTCTTTGCATAGTGGATCATGTTGCACATTAAAGAAGCTTAAAAGAGTAAAGCAGTTTCTGTACTAGATGGTATCAGGGTTCATGCTATTTGGATAATGATGTGGTCATAGGCACTTAGAGTGAAGTTTTTATTATGGACTCCAGGAGTTAGGATTTTTCAGTTCAAATTGTATCTTTTGTTCAGGTGCTTTGCTCTAAATTTTCAAAGAACACTTTTGCTGCAATTGTAAAGTAATAGCTATGAAAGAATGGGAACTTTAGCAGCATATAATATATAGGTAAAGGTACAGACTGTAGATCTGTTTAGCTAAATCCATTGCATATTTTTAAGTCATTATTTTTTACTTTAGTCATGTTTCTTATCATTTTTTTCCAAACCGTTTTGCTAACAAATCATTAATGTGTCCTTTAAAATGTCCATAGACTAGAAAATGTCAAAATATTATGAACTAAATGCCCATAGATGTTTGCCAACAGACTTCAAATATATCTTGGAATAAATTCTCCTGTGGTTAAGAAAAGCGATTAAAACTATTTACTGAACTTTATTATATTCCCTAATTTGCTTAACTCGGAAGGATTCTTGTTCCCCTATTTTACAGTAGAAATAGAAGCTGCCACTAGGACTAGAATGATTATAGTAAAGATGGGCATCTTTTCATTAATCTCCCATATAAAAGTGGGGCTAGCCCTTATGAATAAAGTGGTTTCAGTAAAATGAAGGAACAGGTTTGTCATGTTGGATGTCAATTTTCTAAATATGAGCAGGTAGAACATATGTAGATGTTTCTGTTTCCACTAAAAGATTTGGCAGGCCAGCTAAGGAAGAATAGCTGGTTTTTGTTACTTGTAGTTGCAAGACATGTATAATGGTAGGGGATTTCTTTGAGGAGCTAATCTGTGCTGCAGACTGCAGCATAGTTAGAAGAGTATCCAACATGTTTTCTGTGGGAGAGGTATCTTTAAATATTTATATGATATGTGTCTATCAAAGACTCTTGATTTTGACACATGCTCTTAACAGAGTTAATTAGTAGCTAGAAAACAGCAGAGTGTATGTGCCTACTACATGGCTGTTCAACCTAGAAACACACTCATGGTTGGTCATAAAGTAGGCAAAGAAGTGACTACAGCTGTCCCTGTCACTGATTACCCTCATGGACTCTCCTTCCAGCGTATGTTTTCTGTTGCCCTTTTGCTCAAATGTCATTGATGTATCCCTGTTTCCAAATGATGTAATGAAATTGGTGTATGTGGAAGTGGTGTTTACCCTGTCTTTTCATGCTTGGGAATTCCACGTAAAGACTTCTGTCAAGAATGATACCATGAAAAGGGATTGTCTTCTAGACACACATCCTTACAGGAAAAAGGAACCAAATTTCAGAATATCTTGTAGTCATGCCTTGTCAAGCAAAAGTACATTTTCCCTAACAATGACAGGTAAGAAATTTCTTCTGGCTTACAGCACTTGAGGAAATAAGCCACAAATTGATATTAGGGAATTTAGGGTACCGATGCAGGTGTTATAATGTCAAGGCAATACCAGAAAATCAGTGATTAGAGATGGACAAATAATTTTTCCTGAAGAACAGTTCTCCACAGGTAGTTGTTGTATGGTATTTCTTTATTTTTAGTAAAAGTAGAGATTCTGTAGAAAAATAGATACAGTGTATTCCAGAGGTCTTATTCAATAAAAATATGCATAGTGACTGTAATGTACTGATTTTTGGAGCGTTGAATGGCAAGGTTTTGTGAACTCTTGTAAATTTTTTTTTATAGAACTCAGCTATCTCCTGTTGTTTTTACATTACTTGCTAGATGACATGTTGTATTTAATGGTGATAGTTCTGGTAAGTACTATTAGCACAAAAATATTAAAACATTTGTTACAGTTTTTTTCAGAAATTGTATCTATGTGGATAGGAGAAGTCAAGAACAATGTTCTCTGCCATGTACCCTTTTCTGTATTTGTTGCTGTCTGTTAATTATTGTAAGAGGACACCGAAGGAAGCGATCAGGTTTTACTGATAGTTGGATGTTTTGCATGTTTACTTTCCCGACACTCTAGCATACAACTGTAGCATATCTGCTCATAGTTTTTCTTCTGTGTTAGTTTTTCCATAACTGTAAGGGAAGGTATTTTAAAGACGGTAAGGGGTGAGTCATCTTATTTAAAATATGTTTTCAGAAGATGTGCAACTGTCATGTTTACTGCACAGTTTCTGCTACTCAGTGGCTTTCCTACTTTCACCTTTATCATCATTGCCTTTATCACACATTTCTTTTTTTTTTTCTCTTTCTTCTGTGACTAGTTATTCTCACCTATTGTTGATTATTCAATCACTGTTTGTCCACAGATGAAGTTATTCAAGAGCAGTATTTGAGGGTAAACTAAATAGTAGCAAGGCCCACTTCTGAGATAGTTACCCAGGTTACTAGATACGGATTTATTGAAGTTTATTTGAAGTGTGACCCGCTTAAGAAGTCTTCCTGAGGAATGGAAGGCCATGAAGCCACAAAATACCCAGTGTGCTGTAGTACTTCCATGTTGGCTCTGTCATCTATACTTCAATCTAAAAGAAAATGGATTGGTAAAGCTGCTTATTTGTAACAGCTTATTTCAGTTCCTGCACTAGGAAAAATTGACTTCCGTCCACTTTGTGTTCCTCTGAGACCCTCCTAAGGTAGCGTATAGTCACCCTTGGAATTTTTAGATTTGCAAAAATGACTCATGAAACAGGCTTTTCGTTTCTAAATGGTGCCCCCTTATGAAGAAATATGGTGAGTCAATAGGAAAGGGCATCTGCAGCATTACAGCAGAGCGATGTGCAGCAACCTCAGCAGCATGCTTGGGAACTGCTTCAAGAGGACAGTAATTACAAATTATCTTCTGGTGTTTATATAACCTGGCTCAAAACTTTTTTTCCTATTAATCTGTATGTTTTCTGCAATAATATAATTGCATTAGTAACTTAGAGATGAGAAATTTAATGTGGGAAGAATTGTGTTACTTACCATGAGTTTACATCATGCCAGTGACATTATTTTCTGTATTTATAAATACATTTTAGAAATTACTTAATTGCTAACATTGAAAAATATTTTTTCTGTAAATTCATACAATACCAGGAGTATAAGGCAGTGCTTTCAGATAAATTTAGCATTGCATCATTTCACTTGCAGTAATGTAAACACAAACTCCAGTATGTCAGCAAAATTAAATATTTCAGATTTTATTATCTGTGTGTCTGTGGTTAAACTAAAATGCTTACGGAGTTTTTACAATGAACAGATTTCCACTGACTGTTGGAAAAGTAGACTTGTAGGAGCTGCAGAGGTGAGGCAGCACCATGTGAACTGCAGCAACGGGATTAAGATTTGGCAATGTGCTTACTTTTCTCTCCAGGCTCTTAGGCAGTCTCTGTAGATGAGAACAGACTGTCATCTTGTACTGCTGAAAGCTAACTTGCAGCTTCTGCTTGTGTCTGCTTGCTTCAGTTTCTATACAGTTTCGTCATTTTTCCTACCAGTTGATATCATATGGATATGGTGAAACACAAGGGGAAAAGGTATGATTCATGTACTATAAAATATAAAAAAAATTTTCTTACTGCAGGAATAACAGAAAGGCTTTTCTTCTTCAGAAAGAAGTATGTAGTGCTGCAGAAAAATATATACTTGATATATTAAGCAGGATATTTCATACTGGAACATGCTGCTTTTTCAGTCAGTACTTACCCTCCAGATGTAAACAATTAGTAATTTCTAAAAGTCTGTGTTGTTTCTTTTTTATTTGAAATAGGCATACTGCATGTGCGTGTTTACTAGCTTATTGTGTTTAATTGATAGTAAAGCCAATTACAGAATTTTAGTTCTTAAGTTATAATACTTGGATTAACTTCTGTCTACTTGTTTTGCTTAGTGTTGGGTTCTAACTCTATAAATAAAGTAATATAATTACAGGCTTTTCTTTTTCTTACATTGTTGTTTTGATAAAATACTTAGACACAGTTAATGAAGTCAGCATTAAAACCCCCAATGAATACCTCACTCTTACTGTAAATTGAAAAGAAATATTGCATGTACAGAAAGGCTTTATAGAAAATGCTTGCTATTTTAATAATAAAGTATATTGATATCATAAAGTGATTATATAAGATTTGTTTTTTTTGAATATTCACTAAGAAATGAAAGCAAATTCTTTACTTATCACTTCACCCAGTGTAATCAATAGAAAAATGTTCAGTAGAAATACGTACTAATCAAATGTCATCTCGATTGTATGTTTTTATAAATACTAAAATATTGCTTTGTTTTATTCTCCTGCCATATGCACGTGAAGCTAAAATTACAGGCAGCTCACTGCACACTAGTGATGATAGTGAGACAATTGGTTCGTTTTCTCAAATGTGTTGTACTTTTAAATAGTTGAAAAAACTTGAAAACACTGTAATGTTCAAGTGTACTAGTCTGGTTGTCCAGTAAAGTACTATGTTTCAGGAATTTAAACTATGAACAGTGCTTTCGACTTGGCCTAAGCAACTTATTGTGTAGGTTGGTTAATGAGGAATCCAAGTACCTACTTGTAAAAATAACATAATAATCTTCTTTTTTGTACATAAGCTCTGATGATTAGTAAGAGTAAGTTGTGATGGTTGTACTTAATGAACACAAACTCTGTGTCTCTGTGACAACTTGTCTTATTTTCTCTTATATTGTGGGAGGAGTTTTACCTCTGATGCTTTTTGTAGTTTAGTGTTGTAGCTTTACTATGTTAAAAGCAAATAGGCTGGGAACATTATGAGAAAACTTTTGAGGTCTTTGGTAAAGAGCCCAAATATCTACTTTTTTCTTTGTGCTGCTATGAAGTGATGAAACAAAAGGTAACTGAAGATTGGTACATTATGAATAGTGTTAGAAGTCGCATATACTGCGATAATGTCTGGTAGCCTTAGGCTGTGGGACTTATTTTCCAAGGAGCTGAATAAATGCATAGGAAGATAAAATTCCTGTTTTAAAGCATGTACATAGTGATAAAAAGATGAGCTGTGGGATATACAGATATAACACATTATATGCTACTTCTCAGCATAGTTACTTAATATGTGAACGTGGGCTTTTGCTGGTGTATTAGTAAGTCCAGAGGAGTAACGCCACGTGAAGAAAGTAAATACACAGGTAGCAGTCAGGAGATAGAAAAAGAATGACTAGACTAAAATGTTAAATTACAGTCACTGTTTTTTTGAGTAAATATTGAGAGTGCAGAGTTATCAAAACCATCTTAACTTATTTTGTGGAATAGTATTTGTTGCCATCTTTACTCCTTCTTACTTCTCTATTAATTTTGAGAGAGGCCGTGACACTTAAAAGTGTCATTTTTGTATCAGTTATTTTAATAATACTAAACTAGTGCCCAAACTTTCATCTTAAATTTTTATAAGCAACTAGACTTCCATCATGGCTTCATTTTCTGTTTTCATATGATCTTTGATAGATAATTCTTCATAGATGGGTTTCATTGTAGAAGAATGTATTAGTACGGTTTGTAGAGTAACTTTTGAAATACAAAGACCCCATTTAAAAATATTTTTTTGAAGTATGCGTCTCAAAAGGAAATTACCTTTTTTCAGCGCAGCACTGCTCTTTTCTATGCTAGTATTATAATAGATTAATAATTTTGTGTAGCTTTGGGGTTTGATGAGACCTCTGTTATTGAAAGCATGTGTCAACTTTACCTTCCACAGGAAGAGATTGTCCTTGATATGCTGCTGAGAAAATAAGGTTCTGGAAATTCTCTGCTTGTTTATTCTGTGCTACAGTAAAGATCCATTAGATCTTTATAACCTTTATGAAGTACTGCTTGTTTGTTTGTTTGGGGTTTTTTGTGGTTTTGTTTTGGTGTTTGTTTTTTGGTTTGGTTTGGTTTTTTTTGTCCCTGATGTCTCCTCAAGTTCTTCTCTTAGCACTATTTGGACAAAAAAGGCTTCCTGCTTATTAGCAGAATGATGCTACTGTGACAAAAATGTCCTCTAAAGATCTTAGCAGTGTACTTGTCAAGTGTAGTGTGTTTGAGACTTGAGTAAAATGTTATGCCGCTACTAGAGTTTAATGGAAAAATACAGTGCTTTCAAGGTTTTTCTGTCCTTCTATGATAATTATTTAAAATGAGAGAGCAAGGAACCATTTTTGCTTGGGAGTTAACTGAAACACCCACTAGCAATTTTCCTCCCTTAGGTACTTGAATACTTTATTATGTGCATGAAAACTTGGTGCAGTTAATTCGAAACAAATCTGTACTCAGTTCTCCCAAAGCTGTTGAAGGCTACTATTTCTCACTAAGATAAAGCTTTTGAAAAAGTTTTAAAAAAATCTTAAATTGAGCATGTATAATTATGGATAAATGAGTCAAAGTTTTTTCAAAACTGGTGTGATGGTATGAAAGAGAAGCTTATAATAGTACTCTAAGTTTTACCCTTCATTTTGAGAGGTTAAGCATATACATAGGTCACTTACGCATGTAATTCAGTGTAATAAAATTGCAATTTATAAAAATGATTGTACTGAGCAGAGTGGCTATGAATTTTGGTAAGGAAGCTGTTGTATATACAAAGTTTAGTTGAAGTTAATGCTAAAGCAAAATAAATCTCATGGATGACTAAACTGTAGTCCTTGAGTCTGTAACAGTCCCCAGAGAATAAGGAAAGTCAATTTAAAATATTTTTGTTCTTCTGGTCTTAAGCCAGATGCTTTAAATTCTAAAAATTAAGCCCCAAGTGACATTCCACTCCAGTGGGAAAAGAAAGAACAACATATACTCTGGTCCTGCAGAACTGTATTTACTTCATTAACAATTAAAAAGTGTAATTTAAATACAGAACTAATTCTCTTTGATTCCTACTCCCTTGTTCAGTTGTTCTCTCTTTCTCACTCTCATTCTCTCCTAAAACATGCATATTTACTTTAAAAAAAACCCAAACATTTCTTAGCTGTGATGAAGGAATTAGAACTTCCGAAAATTGCAGAACGTGTCATCTATTTCGTGCATTTCAGGCAAGGAGAACTGAACTGGAAATACAATGAAATGAATCATTGTCCCACGTTTAGATCTTGGAACTGGCTTCCAAAACTCCACTCATCAATTTTAGTGTAATCATAGTGTTACCATAATTTCATCTTTCTAGCAGATTCAGATTAAACTCAAAAACTCTTCCAGTAACACTTACTTCAGTAAATATGGTTTTATTCTAGTATACAATTATCTTAATGCAGGTATGGCTGTTAGTGTGTTATTAGGTATCCATCACCAAATTTGTGTCATAAAATAAAAATATGATGTGAAAATTGAACATACTGTATTCTGCAGGACAATTATTTCGTTTTAGGCAGCATTTGAACACACCAGCTAGAAACAAAGAAAGGAGCAAATTATTCTTTTTAGGACACTGCCTTGTGTGTTACCTGTTCACCTTGTCCTCTTATCTTAAACTTTCCTAAACTTTATATATTTAGGAATATATATATTCCTAAACTATATATACTATATATACTTCTACTGTACGGCATGGTCTTCCTTAGCAGCTGATGGCTAGGAAAGATGAATAGTGTTGAAGGTATTATACTATGTTACTTATTCATGATACTAGCATCAGTAAAATTGCTTCATTGTACCCTGCTGGATTACTGTGATTGCTTAGTTTTAGGCAAAAATTTAGAAGATAGCCTTCCCCCTCCACTGGCCGGAACACCAGTATTGTTATTAAATGTTCATTGTGAGCAGTGATGAATAAAGACTTGCTGTTTATCAGTAAATTAAGATTAAATGTGTCATTTAAAAATTAAGTTTAGGATATCAATATTCTTTGGGCAAGGAATGGTGCCTTTTCTATTTCTAGGAAATTAGAAAAAGAACAAAACCAAAACCCAACCAGTTAAAATGGAAAATGCCTCTTTATAGAACAAAGTTATTTTGTTTCATAAAATAATGTTCTGTAGCCTGACCTAAAAGTCTATTAAACAATTCAGTCATGAAAACTCTGAGAATTTCCTGGCCTCTAAGTACTATCCAAAATAATCTTATAATTATTCATGTGACCCTATGAACCCAACAGCTGAAATACAAGCAAATAGGCATGGATTCAATGTCTACGGAATTAGAAAAGGAGAACTAGATTTTCCATGCTAAGGAATATGCTCAAAGTTGCTCTCTTATTAGCTATATGCCATGGGTAGGATGCATAAATTTTACAGCTGTAGTAATATGTCTACTGATCTCTGGCAACAATATGATTTAAAATTGATTATACATAAAAATATGTAGAAATACAGCAAGGTTCTGTTGCACTTTACATTTAGGTAATACTAATGCTTCTGACTATAGATCTAAACTGTAGACTGTTTCTAACAGATTTGGAAAGATCCGCCTTTCAATATAAATCCACAATGTATAGTATAATAAAATCCCAATATGAGTCTTTCTTTGGTACAAATAATAATAGTGATTGTATAAATACGAGGACAGTTTTGTTACATCTACTTTGTCTTTGAGCTTCAACACATTTACTCTGAGCTTGAGACCTTCACAAGAAATTCTAAGCAGTTGCTTTAGTTGCAGGGATGCAACATCGTGCTATGTAAAATCTGAATTGGCCAGTGCTGTGAGCTTTAACCCCTACCATTGTGACTTTTAGTATCAGAGACACAGGAATGGACTATATGCTTTCTGAATCAGTTATGTAAGTATTAAAATAATATTTTAAAAGAACAGGTAAGGCCTGTTTTGCGGAAGTAGTTATAGCTGACTTTTGCAAATAGGTAAGATTGTATTAAGATGATGACGAACCAAACATTTAATGGCTGGTGAGACATGGTCTTCAACAGCCATAATGTTTAGGTTTTCTTTGGTTTTAAGGTGGTGTTGTTGACAGGAGATATCTTAAGGTTTTTTGCTGTACTGTGGGTTACCCCTCAAACTTACTGTCAATTTGCGGTTCAGAAATATGCAACTAAGCTAATCTTTCAAAGTTGTTTAAATAATCAGTTCACATGCCGGGGGATGCAGTTATTTTTAAATGTATGAGTTCTGTAGAAGCCTTCCCTCAAATGAGAAGTTTATGGTTGGTAGTAATGTACAAAACCATACAGATTTCTGCCTGTATCTTGTGTGTGGGGAGGGTTGGTTGGTTGTTTCTTAGAGAAAGACTCGCTATTACTCCACATAGGGAATAATAGTTGAAATAAATAGACATGCAGGAAGGGGGCTATTTAACTGCCTCGATGGGCCAGATAGTGGGTTCCTCTGCACTGAACACTCAGCATTCACCTGTCTTGAGTGTTTTGGAAATGAAAAAGATGAACCTGATGTCAGTTTGAAACCCTTAATGACCTAATTAAAATAATTAGTTTATGTCTGCCTTTGAAGAAAATAAGCCTTTAAGGATGTATTAAATAGAGTTCTCGGTGTCGTCTGTTAGTATTTCTTACTATTTTCTACTTGCATTTGGAAAGCTAAGAGATCCCATTTTAGTAGCAGCCTCCCATTACAGTTTGATATTCACAGAATCACAGAATGTTCAGGACTGGAAGGGACCTCAAAAGATCATCCAGTCCAATCCCCCTGCCGGAGCAGGAACACCCAGATGAGGTTACGCAGGAATGTGTCCAGGCGGGTTTGAATGTCTCCAGAGAAGGAGACTCCACAACCCCCCTGGGCAGCCTGTTCCAGTGCTCCGTTACCCTCACTGAAAAGAAGTTTCTTCTCAAATTTAAATGGAACCCCTTGTGTTCTAGTTTGCACCCATTACCCCTTATTTTACCATTGGTTGTCAGCAAGAAGAGCCTGGCTCCATCCTCGTGACACTCACGCTTTATATATACACTCACCCTTTATATGTTTGTAAACATTAATGAGGTCGTTTTTATTCCAAAAACATATAATGAAAGGTAGAATTTACAATGAAAATGTGCATCTTTCTTGACTTGAAATTATTAAATCATGACACGTTTAATATTCTAACATCTAAGTGGTTTGACTCTGAATTACTTCAGTCTGCTTTCTGACATGGAGTTTAAATCCTACTTACTGTCTATTTTAAATAATGTACTTAGCTACAGTAAAACTTCTGTTCTCTATTGAAAAGTCAACCTGCTAGTATTTTTCTTGTTTTAAATACTTTCTTTAGCACGCCTGAGAATGTTTATATGAATGGAATATCTTTGCTGTTCATCAGTAAGATGCATTGAAAGTCATTATGAAAATACATTTTTTAAAAAGTAATGTGATTTTAGAACAAAGGTATGTGCGGTGCTTATATTTTTATGTTAAAAACTCGGGAGACTATTTTGAAAGCTGATAACTCAAGAAATTCCAGTCTGCATGATCAGATGTTCAAAGATCACATCAGACTAGTGAAACTATCATCTTCTCAGTAAATAAAGGTGTACATTAGCTTAGTAGTTTTGTTTCGAGTAGATAGTTACTTTTATAATAATGTTGAAATAGCACAGATGTTTGAATAAAGTGTATTTAATCTATATAATTACTAAGCATATTGTTTGTAAGTGAAATTGTTGATACAAGTTTGGAGGAAGTAAATAAGCACTTCTTTAGAAAACAAAAAGAGAACACTGGCTGCACAAAGAATTGACAAGAGTGTAGATAACAAGAATTTACCTCAGAATACAAAGTTGAGAATTACTAGAAAAATATGAAAATGATGATTTTAACTGAAGAAGTTAGCGAGAGAACTTAATAATCAAATAATCAATACCTAGTAAGAAAAATGTGTTTTCACATATGCTCGTCTGCAAACAGAAATATAGGTAGCTGACCTGACCAACCAGAAAGAGATATTTTTGGCCTTTTCTGGGTAAGATTACAGAAGTCTCTCTCACTCACTGGCAAGGACATCGTTTCACATGGCTGAAGAGTGGTGTGAAGAGCCTCCTGTGTTATGTTTGGTGTCATCTTTCATTTTATCCTTAATCAATGTGAAATTTCAGGTACTTGAGAAAAATCTTTCAAAGGACAGTTAATTGATGTCAGCCTCTGTTTTATATCTTAAGATGATTCATCTTAGTAGTTATTTAGATCTAAAGTATATTACCTGCCGTGAGAAGTAACAAGAACTATTTTTACTATTCCTTCTTCACAGAAGTGATGATTCTTTAAGAGTAGAATTTCTTGGGGTAGAGATGCTGTGGTAAATCTGTGTCCCATTTATATCACACTGCTTTTTCTGTCTTCCAAATCCATGAAGTCCATCTTTCCTTCGGTAATGGCTTTTAAAATAATTAGTACTGTTTCCTTACAGAAATGGAAAATCAGTAAGTAATAGCAACCAAGTTCTATCAGAAGTTAAAATGATGGCTTGTTGGAAGTTACAGCTTCTGGTCATAAGTAAATCCAACTCTCAAATATATTAGTTTTTTTTTTTAAAACTTTATCATCATTTTTTTAACACAAATGAAAAGATTTGCCTACTAAAGACACTGATCATATATCAGAGCTGAATGGGTATGGGTGATTGCATTTCTGAAAAATACCGGTTTATGTTTAAGGATTGCCTCTACAAGATGGTTGGACCTTCGTTAAATTCAATTTCTGCTCCCTGAAATAATCTCATCCCTGACAGGATGCAATTCATAAGAAATATTGGCTGGTAAGGTAATGCAGAGTCTGTAATTGCAATGGGAGCTGTAGAAAGTTCACAGAACATCGGTTAATGAGTATTAATATTTGCTCACATCTGTGCTTGTTCACTCTTCTGGAAACCTTCCAGCTGCCATCGGTACTGCTCCTTGTGTTACCAGGGTGAACTCATCTGTTTTCCTGTGTGTTCTCGGCTGCTCTGGGCCATGTTGCCCAGTTACGACTTACTGTGTAAAATTTGATACACGGCAAGAATTGCTGTTGAATAAGTGAGCATTATTGCTCTGTAGCGTGGTACTCTGTCTTGTGCTCCATCCTGGCATGGTAAAGATCCATGTCGTCTTAATCACTGAAGAAAGAGCGAAAGTTTGAAAAGCCTTTGAGAAAAGACATTGCAATAAGGATATTGACAGGACAGTTACTAGACAGGTGACCAAAGGGGACAGGTCACTGCAGTGTTTTATCTAAGTTGTTAGAACCTCAAGCTTATTTACAGAAAAGCAAAGGAAATCTGGACCTCCCACAGTGACTGTAATGCTAGTTGTTATTAAAAAAGCTATGAGTGAATTAGAGTTTGTTGTGAGTGTGCTGAAACAAGTCTCAACTCCTATGATGGAGACATGCCTGAAGACCACTATTCTTTTCCTGTGATGTGTTCTTTCCTTCAGGTGTGTAAGGGGCTGGAAAGACCCTGCTGCACTCACCTAATCTGCCAGCCATATACACCCTGCCTGGGAAGGGCAGCTTCCTTTTGACTCAGTAGATTAATTCCTGTTGTAAGGAGAAAAGTGATAGTATATGCTCAACTATATCTTAGCAGTGTGTCCCCCCCACCCCCCGCCCTGCAATTTCTGGGCAGTGAGGGCATAACATACAGCGTTTGCTTTTACTTACTGCCTGCAATTGCAAGTTACACGAGCAGAGATTTTTTTTTTTAAATCACAATCTTGTTAAATGCATTGAAAAATGCATACAATGCAAAAACCAACCAAACAAAAAACCCACAAAACAAAACTAACCCCAAACAAACCAAACCAAAACCAAACAACCAACCCACCTTACTTCATTTTACTGTATTTTCTTCTTTTACTTCTTCTGTTGAGTGCATTCAAAGCATTCTCAGTGCAGTGACACTTACATCCTTTCTGCCTCAGTGATCTAATTAGAAATCTTCACCTTTGTCTTTCCTGATGCTTCCATGCTGGTCTGGAGTTGCAGCAAGCAAACCTTTCAGTTTCTTAAGTTCTCAAAGCAATTCCTGGTTTACTTCTTCATAGTGTCCCAGACAAAAAAACCAAACAGTATCTATGAACCACACTATCCTGAACATGCCTGAACCACCCTATAGCAAATAAGTGCATTTGTCAAGTATGGGGCAAAGTTGTAGCAGTATTGATTACTGTGTGTATGTATTTTGAGCAAGATGTTCTCACCCCCACCCCCTCCAAGACAGTGTTCCTAGTATGTTACAAGGTACGCTTCAGGTACCTTGGTACCTTCAGGTACCAAGGTACCATGGCACTGCATTCTTTTATTTTCTAGGCATTTTTTTCAAATACAAACCAGCATTTCAGCAGTCTAGGGATATTTTAAGGAATTTTTCCATTACAAAAATTAGGGTCTCAGCAGTCAAGATATTCTGTTTAAGCACCATGTGAAAAATACATAGAGAGAGCAAGATACGAGCAAATTAAGATGTAGAGAACACTTTTAACCCCTGATGTTCTGAACAGTCTTTGCACGATTGTATGTATTTCACTGCAAACATGTGTTTATAGCTCCAGCTTTCGCGCTGATGAGTTGCTGCTGTAGCTCCTAGATTACCTGTGTACGGATCTCCCAAGGCTGTTGTTTGTAATCCCGACATGCCATAGCAGGTGGTGGCCATGTCACACTGCCCTTTACTGCTGTTTGTTGAACACAAATGCAAACCTGCACCAAACGTCCGTGTTTCACCAGAAGTTCCTTCAGGTGATGACAGTTCTTTTTCTCCTGCTGGTAAAGCTGCAGGTGGACTGGATGGCAAGTGCCGTTGCTGAAACTGTGATCTCTTCTGTTTTGCAGGGCAGTCATTGGCTTGCAGAGCCAACTGAAGGGTGAAATTGAGGTGCATCTCCAAAAACTGTTGAGTATGGAGATCAGCATCATGAGATATAATACTTTATTTAATCTCAGATGGCTGTTAATACTTTAAGAATGTTGCCTGTTAGCCAAAAAAGATGGATCATGAGATGCTGGGAGAGAATTCATGGGAATTTTTGAGTTTGACCCCAACTAGTAAAACGACAGTTGCTTCCAGACAGCTGTTTCTATATTTGCTACAGTGCACCTAGGGAGAGAGAAGCTGCAATAGAGTGTCATAACGAACAAGACATCAGAGGAGCTTGAGATAATTGCTAAATCTCATACAAATTTGAGTGGCAGTATAATTTACTAAAGTTTGTCGATGACTATTTGTCATCATGCACTTCATCTTGAATAGTAAGTTAGGAATGGAACTTATTGACCACATGTTAGTGAACACAACTAAGAAATAGTCCTAACAGAGCAGACCTTTTTGCTGTTTACAGCATCATCTCTGTCAAACACAGTAATATCCTTTAGCTTTGAGCAACCTGTGTAACTGTTTGAGATATGGGGCTCTGGCATGTCTTCTTATATCTTAAGTATGTGATAGGAAGAAAGACAGATATATACACAGTTCTAGACATAACAGATAATGCATTCAGTGGTTGATGTATTTCAGTTCTCATCATTGATATGTTAATAAAAAATTGTTACAACACATTCATGTTTTATGAAGTCCATGGATTAAATATTTCCTTCTTCCTGAAAATGAGAAATGTATTCATAATAAACTTGTGGCACCCCGTTCTTTTTCTTCTATGAAAGTCATGTAGAGATGGTTGATCTTTAATCTTTTTGACTGCAGAACATTTGAAGTGATACACGTTTTAACCCGATACTTAGTCACCTCCAGTCACTTCTTCTGTTATTTTCTTTATCTTTTAGTTGTAATTTTGTATCTGGAAGCCCTGGAATCCATACTTAATGCATAACAACATAAAGCTTTTCTTCTGAAACAGATTAACTTTCCTGAAACAGATGGTGTAAAATTGTCCAAAATATGGTAAATTTATCAATTTGGTTTTTTTTAAAAAAAAGTGTATAAATTTCCAGTTCTGCCAAAGAGTTAACTTTTTGCAGAAGTTTGAGTTGAAATGAAGTTGCATGCAGATGTTTATTAACTGCTTTGCCTACAGATGTTTATTAACATGCTGTTCAATATTAAATATTTTTTTAGGCATTTCTTTTATCTACATTTTCTTGCGGTGTAAGTAGAATAGTTTTCAAAATTTTAATTGGTGACTTTAGCAGTAATGATAGAAAATATGATACAACCATTTTTGCTGTAGATTTTGAAGTTTTATTTATTAAAAGAGGATTTTCCCCTTGGCATTGCAAACATCCATCTGCACAGAATCTGATTTCTTGCTTTCTTCTTAACCAAATTTTGTAGTGAATTTCTCTGCAGAGATGCCTGAGCTTTATGAGAGCACAGAGAGGAAGTTGATGAAGGAAGCACCGTAACTAGATTCTGTGGTGCTGTAAGCAACAAGCAAGTAAAGCTTCTCAGAAATGAGATCTCTGGCAAACACAGTGCTGAGAAATGGAGGATTTGTTTGGAGCTTAAGTCAGAAAGCTGCAGTGCTTTTATGGAGCTGGCCTTCAGAGCACCATCCAAGTGTCTTTCTACCTGTCTTCTTTACTCAGACTAGATAATTGTAAATGAGAAGCGAAGAATTGATTGTACAAAATAGCGTGATTTATTTCTGTTCATGCGCAGCAGGAATTCCTTTTGAAATACGAGCTAGATGAAAAACAAGGTCAATAATTATTCTATGTTGGCTTAGAAATCTGTATGAGTTCTCATGACCTGACTTTAAATCCCAGATCAGTGGCAGACCTTTTTTCATAGATTGGTCTGATTTTCAGCATTTCTGCAGATCCCAATTGACAGTTGTTCCAACACCTTTGAAAATCAAGTGATTAGCAACTTAGAATTCTTCAGAGAGTAATGAAGTGACTGGTTCTATCACAGTGAACTAGATCAAAGGATAAATATGAAAAATAATTAGGTACAAAATGGCCTCATTCCTGTTTAAACAGAATAATGTTGGGTAGTATTTTGAAATTAATCAGGTGAACAATATTTCAGATAAGAATGTAGGGTAAAATTATGAATAGACATTTCATTAGGAAAATTTTTATTTCCACATTTAAAATGCAGGTTTTTTGAAAGGTGATAATAGTAAGGAGAAATAGAGGAATATCCTTTCATTTAAAAACAAAACAATAACAGCAAAACCCAAACAAACAAAAAACCCCACAAACATCTAACCCCACAACATCCTTAGAAGAAACGGGCCAGTGACAACTGTTGGCTCTAGGTAGGCAACATCTTTACAAAAAAACATTGCTTAATGTATTCTGCATTTGTACTTTAGCAGTGATCTTGAAATGTCATGGGCTAATCACTATGTGTATTGTCATAACTGGACTGAAATAAATCTGAGAAAACCAGAGATCCTTCAGAAAATGCTGTGACTGTCAGCATCACCTCTTTTTTTAAATTGTGTTAATTAAATACTCCAAAGTGTGATGCTGCAGTGTCATTTTGGAAGACATAAAACTGAAGTATCTACTAACTGTGCATTAATGCCCAATTCTTTTGTTCTGAGCAAATTCTCGTTCTGTCCTCTTTCAACCCCACCTCTCCTTCGCCCAAGTTCACTTGACATAGTCCTTTTTTTTATGCTCAGAGTGTTTTCTTTGTAGCAGAATGCTGTCGTATTCCGTACTATAGATACTTGAATTACACTGTTCTGGAAAAAATACATGTAAAAGCGATTAGATAGGTCCTTGGTCATAAAGACTTCCAAGTGAACACTGGTAGCTTCATTTGATTGATACTAATGAGGATTTTCTTCTGAAAAATCTGGAGAGCCAAAATGAAAAATAACCATCAGAATTTAGTCATTTAAAAAAAATTTTTATTGGAACAGACCATATTTGGAAAGAGCAGTATTTCCTGTGATGTTACTGTGTTTAGGCCAGTATGTTATGTAAAACTTCTGTTTTCAGAGGAGATGTTTAAGCGATCTTCAAGACATATTATCCTGAGAGTTATTACTTGTTAATATACCTTTCGGGTTTACTGGTGTTTAAAATTGCTTTTAAAAGGTGCAACAAATGAAGTCTTTGCATCACAAGAGTGCTGTACACAGGCTGTCGGCAGCGCTCTATGGTAGAAACGCTCCGTAGGTAAATAGCCAAGAAATCAGACTGGAATGCATAGTACCAACTGAGCGTGTATATATGTGTGTGTGTGTACATATCTATATACACACACACAAACACACATATACCTCCTACATTTCAGTGTTTAATTTTGATCATTCAGATATATTGGTGGAGCTTTTTAGAAAGAGTTTGGACAGAAACAATGCAATGAATTATTAAAGCCCCATTAGGGCCTATTTTCTGTTAGTTTTTAGCATAGTATCAATAAGCGTAATTTTTTGTGGCTGTTCTTAACAATGAACTTTTGGGGTACATGTATTCTTTATTATTATAATAAAGGTAGAGAAGTTAAGCCTGCTTCCTAATAATAGGAATAGAAATCTTCTGCTGGTTCTTAATTTCAGTTTCTGTGTTTCATATGTGCCAAGCAGCAGCTGCTAGATGTTTGGCAAAATAATAACATGCCCCCAGGTTCTAAGCTAAATACTTGAGGCAGAAAAACAACATGAAAAGAAGAACAGATCAAAGATTACAGTAAACAGGAAGAGATACCTGTAAGTTTGAGTAAGAAATCAGAACGATTATTTTTATGAACTACTATATCCAATATTTCCAATACAGCAGCACCTGTGAACTCCAGCTTCATTTTGGGGGAATATCTGTGATAGGCTATAGGGCTAAGAATGGCAGTAGTGTTCAGGTTTCTGCCACTTCTATGTAGTAAACCTACAGTAATGTGTGTGAAGAAAAGGACACAATGCAATTTGTGATGGTAGTGATTATTAAACAAACAAAAATATTATAAGAGAAATATGTGAAATAGTTTAAAATCCATCATGAGTTGCTTTTCTTATAGTTATTTTTAAAGTATATCTTAACAAAATATGTCTCTTGTTGCTATGAGAAAGGTTTATTGCCTGAAGGTTATCAATAAGTTAACTTTCAGATACTATTCTAAGTTACTAGAAGCAAAACTGAGTTGTTTTTAAAGGAAAGTTTTGATGATTTATTGCATATGTTATTAAGAGCTGAAAGATCTACTTGTTTCCACTTATTTTCCAAATATGGATGTGGTTGTAAAACTACAAGGATGGAATTCTGCCTGAACTTAATCTTTATTTTAATGCTAATTTTCATTTTTGAATTAAGAGGACATGATTTTCTTCTGTGGTCTTCTGGAAAATTTTATGTTGCAAGTAATTTTTATTTTCTTTTTACTTATTGTTAAAATCTGTTTAAAAATTCGAAGAAACTAAAAATCTATCCAAGCCATAGTATACTTTCATTGGAATGATGCTGTATTAGTATATGGAGAGACCTATTTCAGCTCATTTATTATTTTAAAAGCGTCATTTTAAAAAAAAGGGTGGGGGGAGAAAATAAAAAGTATTTGAATATATGCTTTTGTTGTCTAAAGGAAATATTGAGTTACTGTAGTTGCATATAAATTTTACCAGTTACTTATGTGCTCACTACAGTGGTATAGAGAAGAAAGTTCACCTTAAACTCCTTCCTGTAAGCATCAGTACTTGCATTGCTTAAAAAGAAATTTGAAGTACGTTTAATATTGCAATGCCTTTAGATCCGGATGCTGTCCCCAGTTTTTTGTGCATTACTGCTTGATACATAGTATATGAGATACTGCAGCATCAGCTGCAGGTGACTTTGAAGTCTGTGATTAGATGTGAAAAGCAAAAGTGAAGCAGGAGTGATGCACCACTGTGAATCATTGCTTTTTGACAGGTTTAGTGTTGCATTTTACTGTTCTTTGGTTCACATTAATTTGTAATTACAATAATCATTCTTTGGTGGTAATATAGATCAGTATAATCACATCTGCCAGGACGAACTCTAAGCCCTGGCTTGAAATCAACCTTTTTGTGTCCCAAGCAAGATTAAGTTTCCCCATTTGTCTGGTACAATCTCACTGAAAGGTGATTTTTCCCTATGAGTTACCTGTGGGATATGTTCCTATTCTGATTGTTTCAGTTCTTTTCAGTGGCTGATAAGTATACACACTGCAAGTCTGTATTTTTTTGTAACCTCATCTGTGTGCAGCAAAAGTAACACATTCAGAGCTTTAACACATCAAAACAAACAGTGTTTGAGAATGTTATCTGAAGCACAGAGTCTTTGGAGACAGCTAGTGCCCTGAAGTCTACTTTATACAGAAGAGATTAATACCATTATTCTATGTATAATCTCTCCAGCAAAACCCTGTCGCCTGTTTCTGTCAACAAAAGATTTCTTTGCTCTGGCAGCTGAAAGAAATTTCATTTGTGTAGGCAACAGAACATGCCTTTATAAGATGCGGAACACAATTTTAAAAATATTTTGGAAAGTAACTGCAGTTTTGAGAAATTAAATTATTTTCATTAACTAAATATTTTTTAAAACAAGCTAAGAAGGCTGATTAAGTGTGCTGCACGTGACAATTCTCATAATCCAAGTGTAAGGCAGGTTTACTGTTTTACAGTACACCTTTTGGAAAGGTGATACATGTGCACATCCCACTGTTCCTTGCAGACACCTGATTAAAAGGTGTTCTATCCATGTAATGTGCCCTTTAAGAGTGGATTTTCTTTCTGAATAATGGTGGAGATGAGCAGTGTTCTTACTGAGAATCCGCAAGTCCATAAAACTGCTGTATACCTGAGAAGATAAAGAGGTTTGAGTAAAGGCTTAATATTTCTAGAAGCTTCAGACCAAATCGACTTTGGAAAATTTGAGGGAAGGGGAAGATATCACAGCATTTCACTGTGTAATGAATCACAGAAGCTGTATTTCTAGTGGAATTGTGTTATATAAGTTACAGTCAACATGTGAAAGTTTTTTTTTATGTTAATAAATGTCATTGCTCTTTTTGAAATAATTGAGTTACATTACTAGATAATTGTGTTTATTATTATATTTTAAAATAGAATCTTACTGTTTCCCTCAAGAAATTATTAATACAAAAGTTAAAGCTAAGAAATACATACTTCAATAAATATTGTATTGTATTTGATTTTCTGGTTTGTGGCAAAAAATAAATAAAAAATTTTGCCAAATTTTGAATTTAGTAGCTGAATCAAAGCTTCTGCTATTCTCAATTCCTTGACCTGGGTGAAAGCATGATATCGTTGTTCGCAACTTCTGTTTGCAAGGATGAGATACCTTGTGGGAATGGAGCATTTGAACCCTCCTCAGTCACGTGGCAGGGTAGATGCAGGTCTCGGGGCAGAAGTGGCTGCGTGTGCAGGTCCCTGTGCCAGGAGCCGCTTCCCTCCATGGTGCTGTATCCTGTGTGGGGTGAAGGTGCCGGTACCTCTGACATGTGGTGTGCACAGGCTGTGCAAACAGTTTCTTATCGTTTGACCAAACACATGTGTGCTTGCATCGTGGAACTGGATGTAATTTCTGCCACGTTGATAGATGGTTGTATTTTGTTTATATGTGGGGTAGGATGTCAACAAGAAACAAGCCATTAATCACAAAAACCAGTCATTAAGTCATCAGCTTATTTCTTGTGAAAATGGTCTCAGCACCTGTCCTGGTAATAGTTATAATGACTTTTCTCTATGTTAATTTTTAGTTTGGTAGTTTATGCTTTGTAATTACAAAGCACAGATCATCAAAACAAATTATTAATGTTAATCGGTAAGTCAGCATACAAGAATGCAAAGAGTAAAGTCTCTCCTTGTATACTAAATGAAAAGATTTCTAGCAGATTCTTGCTTTGATCATTAGACTTTTAAATAAGCAAACATTACTTAGTTGCTAAGCCACAGACTGAAGTTCATTACTGTGTTAGTCCTCTTTTTCCAATATTTGTGCTAAACCAATATTAGATAGAGGACCTGTGCATAGGCTGGAAGTAATGCAATGAACGTGACACCAGAACACTTTGAAAGATTGCTCACAGTGATTAAAACCACTTCTGTTTGCAAAAACCCGCCCTACTCCACAAGAAAAATCACGAACCCTTAGTAGATCTGTTTTTCTGCTGCTGATATCTGTAGGACTTCACTGAAACGACAGTAGATTTAATAGTCTTATAAATGATTTTGTGTATATTCTTTATTTTAAATGTTGACTGGATGTAATGATGTGGCCTTTTTAAATCTAAAGGTGATCCTTAAAACTGGTTTTCATTAGAATGCTTTTAATCATAGATTGAAAGCCAGAATGCCATCTTATTTAAAAAGCCTGCTTGGGAACCCAACTCAAAATCTTCAGAAATCAGTTTTTGGATTGATATGTATTTCAGGTTTAATGCATAAGTGCGGAGTTTTAACATAGTGCCTTCTTGCAGAGGCTGTTGAACTTTACCAGACATCATGCTAGTTAGGAATTTTTGTTGTTCAGTTTCTTATCTTAAGCAAACAAACTAACAGTTCATGCCTTTGTATTTTTCACAGATCTTCAATACAGTGAGAGAAGAAGGAGCAGAAGATATTTTTGAATATTTTCCTCATCTTCTGAGAAAGCTCCCAACGTTTGATACAGACTGTATGTGCAAAGGTGATGGTTTTTGTGTAAAACCATGTGTAACAGGTGCTTACTGTCAATATCGTGCCACTTTACAGAGGACTGCACTCTCTAACTATATAACTGGTGCTTTACTAGAAGCAACTACATCATTAGGAGCAAGAAGTGGTCTTTTAAATATCTTTGGAGGATCAACTGGAAGAACAATGCTTAAAGGTAATGAAGATTTAATTTTTTGAACCCTGTCCACTTTAAGTATAGGGTGTATTGAAAAATATGTAATACTATATAATGTTCTGTAGTTCATATACTCATATGTGTAGTTAACAGCTAAAAAGTTTTTCATGTCTTCAAAGATTTTTTCCTTTGGAATCAATATGTATTGTAATGACTAGCTCTATTTAATGAAGGAAAAATGCATGCAAAACTGAAAAGATTCTTATTACAGAACAGACACTTTTTTTTTTTTTTTCTGTGTTAGAAATGTTTCTGTCTGCATCCAAAGTTAATGCCTTAGCTATTGTTCTTTTATTTAGTATTTGTTATTTACCAAGTGCTCCTGCTTATGGACTGACTTGGATCAGGACTTCAGGAAGGAGTATACAATCTATGTGGTTATTATAGTTGCATTAGACAACCAACTGTCACTATAGCACTGTGTGATAACTATGTACAATTCATTACTGATTTATTGTTGGTCTTCTCCCAGATCCATCATCTTTCCTAGTATTGGATCGTTTCAAATAATATGGGTATTGTTTGTTTGGAAAATGCTTATTGGAGGGTGGATGCTATATACGAACTTTCCATGCTGATCATCTTAGTGTTCAATAAGAATTTATATGATTTTGTTTGGTCAGTTTTGGAAGTTAAACAGGACAAAGGCACTAAAATGGTACAAGAACAACAGGTACAGATGGCAAGCTGTAGCATCCGAGTGAATTTCAGCAGCATGCTGAGCAGCAGTACTGAGCTTCACTGACTTCATCGTCTGTGAGGGACAGAGATGTGTACAACCCAGTGTCCTGTTTTGGTAGGGTTTTCCCTTTTTATTTTATTTTCATTTGTTCCGGGGGGATGAGTGCTTTAGAAAAATAAACATATTCCTGCAGCAGCTCTGGAAAGCAAGGTTGAAAGAACTGAATCGTGTACTTGGTGGTACAATATGGTAGACCTTCTTCCTGCAGAATGGAAGGAGAGAGCACAGGGTTTTGATGCCCCAGACCTGATTGGACTCTTAAGGATGCTCTGTCCCCTGAGTACAAATGTCAGCCTCCCCTGGGGCACGTTGCTGCAGTGCCCCAAAGCCCAGCTGGTGACTGTCACCATAGAGCTGCTGCTCTGACTGAGTTCTGAAACTGGAAGCAGCAGCAGTAATTAGCTGAGGCTCACCGATGTGCTAATATGGCTGTATCTTTTTACAGAGCCTGAGCTAGTGACGGCACGTGTGTGCTCTGTGTACCAGCACACTTTGCACTAATTTAGGGATCTCTGCAATGCCCGTATTATATGATGTATGCTTCTGTTGTTGTATTCTGAGCCCAAGCACGGACTTAAAGAAAAGGCCAAGATCTTGAACTTGATTTGCAACCTGTGCGGATTGTAGAGATTTGATTTACTGTAGTCTCTATTGAGGAAGAGGTGTGCTGCAGCTTTAGGATACTAAAGTGTTCTGGATGTGGAAGATTCATGTTCAGGTATATCAGAGTGGATTAATATAGCTGAGAAACGACAAAGATACCAGTAACAGCATCATCTCTAAAACCATTTACAGAGTGTTACTTGGCGATGTTATTAACTGAGACATTAGCATTAGCAAGGAACCCAACAGTATTCTGAATTCAGGGCTGCAGTTATCATGAATGGGTGTATAATTTTAAGAAAGAAAATCATAATGTCCGTGCAGATTGATTTAAAAGGTTATTTTCATCTGTCCAGCATCCTCTCTTACTGCTGGATTTAACTTCAACCGTAAGCTAATCTCATCTAAACCTGAGAACTTTTAATTGACGTGGATAACAACTCTGTCGTCAAATGCAGTGGAGGATTTATCACAGGATACAGCATGTTATTGGAACGCTTCACTTAGTAGTTGTTTGAAGGCATTGAAAAGGGAGTATACTGATTCTGGTGTGGTTTAATAGTTGCCGTGGTTTAACTCTGGTAGGCAGCTAGGTACCATGCTGCTGCTCTCTTAATCTGCTGCAGTGGGATGGGGGAGTGAATCGGTGCGAAAATTCATGGACAGTTTAATAGATAAAGCAAAAGCCACATGCACAAACAAAGCAAAACAAGGAATTCATTCGCTGCTTCCCACCGGCAGGCAGGTGTTTAGCCCTGTCCAGGAAAGCAGGGCTCCATCACACGTAATGGTTGCTTGGGAAGACAAATGCAATAACTCTGAATATACACCCTTCCTTCTCTTTCCCCCAGCTTTATATGCTGAGCATGATGTTGTATGGTGTGGAACATCCCTTGGTCAGTTGGGGTCAGCTGTCCTGTCTGTGACTCTTCCCAACTTCTCTGCTCCCCCAGCCCACTTGCTGGCAGAGCAGCATGGGAACCAGAAAAGTCCTGACACTGTGTAAGCACTGTCCAGCAGTAACTAAAACATCCCTGTGTTATCAACACTGTTTTGGTCACAAATCCAAAACATAGCACCATGCGAGCTACTATGAAGAAAATTAACTCTGACTCAGCCAAAACCAGTACGATAGTGAAGGCGATATTTCCATCCCCACTTGTGCTTTATAGCTCTCCAGAAATGGTTCAAAGTGCTGTGCATTTTATCCTGACCCTACAAAACTGTTTCAAATAAGAGAGCAGCGTATCTAAGTTAAGAGCATCATATATTACAGGGAGACCAGGGAGATGAAAACAAATGTTTGCTTTGACAGTCAGAGGTTGTGAGTGCCCATGTAGGAGTGTCAGCGCTGTGCACTGCCCTGAATTAATATCAGCAACAGGAAATTAGCATTATATCTTTTTGGGAAGTGTTTCTTCATGTTGCTCAGCCTGTTGAAGAACAGAGGGAAGACCCCTTCTCTGATTTTGTTTTTAGTGTTTTGATCAAGAATAGCAAATGTCACAATTTGTGAAACACAGTAAGAAGAAACAAGACAGGTTTTTCAAGTGTTGGCTTGCTCCCATAAAATTTTAAAGCATGGATTCTCAGATCTTTGTTGTTTTTTTTTTTTTTTTTTTTTGTAGTAGAACATTCTTACAGGTTTTCATTTAAAATTCTACTTGAGAAAGGATTTGCAATGTAGGAAGATATCATAATCCAACCGAAGGTCCAAGCATGAAGGTCCTGATGGAAGTTCAAGTGGGCGCTGATGTGATGTTCGTTTCTTTCTGAAAGAAGGAAATCATAAACGCCTGGTTTGTGCAGGATAGTGCAGTGTAGAGACACTTGACCTGTTGCTTACTCATGCAGACCTGCACTGGGGTATTCTCCTGATGCAGGGAAATCCCCTATAGTGGTTGGTTTGAAAACAGTCTAGGCAGCCCCAGATAATAATGCTTCAGAATATGACTCTTTTTCGTGGTGACACTAGGCTGAGGTGGAGGTCGTATGAGCATCATTGCACCATACTTCACTATACAGAGGTAGGGATGCCCAAAGGTAGCAATTATATTGATTACTTGGAATAAATAAAAGGAACCACAAACAGATGAAAATGTGAACACCAATAGGACTGATATAGGTGGAACTAGAATGCATTATGAAAACAAAATATTATATATTTATTTTAATATATCTTCAAAAGTAATTGCATTGTTATGTAAACATGAATTAAAGAATCCTTGAACTATCTAGTTACTGTTCTGCCACTCAGAAATTTGTCCTATAAATTTTGTAATGCCTAAACCCCTTGTAAATAAAAGCTGAAAGAAGTGGTTAATGATCATGAAATAATTATAGTAAAATATTCTTTGTGGTGGATCCAGTTCAACAGATCTTTATTTTGTAAAGATGTGCTGCATGAAGGTGCTATCGAAGACTTGCTATATTGCATGTTACTACTTACAGTGTTAGACAATGCCAAATACTTTTGCATATTAGAACAAAAGTTTACACATCTGAGGCTCTGAACTGATGGTAAGTGGCATTCCCAGCATCAACTTTCATCACCTCTCTCTCCTTCATATGTTTCTAGAAACTGATTTCACTTCAAAAAATCCTGTAAAAGACGGGAACAATAAGCTATGAACTCACCTTGGCCTAGTATTGCCACTGAGAGCTTCATTTTGTCAAATCATGTCCTAAGTTAGAGATCTCTAAATTGCCTTAGAGATTTGTATATGTATGATGGATTTCAGTTCCAAATATTTACCTATTACAAAGACAAATTACTTTGTGTTTAAAACATGATGTGATTAGTATTTTAGTTTTTCATGCCTGTATACATTGTCATGTATTTTAATTAAACGTATCATTACCTTTTTGCAGGTATTATGCAATTATGTTTTTAAGTGGAAGAGGATTATTTTTATTTTATTAAAAAATATGGATTATCAGGTTAATAGTTTAATTTTGTAAAATGTTTGGGAGTTAGGGGGATTGTATATGCATCTTAGTCTAAAATTACCAGTGACAAATGATTTTGAAGAAAAAGGTCTTTTAACAATGTATATGAAACAAGGTTTAGCTCAAAAGAGTTATCTTCCAAGTAAACATAAAATTAAAGGCTTCGGTTTACTGGCTTTTAAAACATTTTTTAAAACTAAGTATAGTTCTTTCTGTTCCAAATTAGGAAACAGCTTGGTCAAGCCTTCTTTTCAGGGTTGGGAAATATTGTCTATCTACCCTGTTCTTCCCGAAGTTCTTGTGCTGTCACAGAAATGTGTCACGCTGGAGGGAGTAAAAACTAACAAATGTGTGACTGTACTGAAGGGAAAAGTTGAGTAACACACCTACACTATTTTTTCGGTGAGAGTCATAGCTCTCTTAAGAATCAATTTCCATCTGAACCTGGAAGGTATTGTAAAAATAATTATCATACGTTAGCTAATCATGAGTGGTTTATTATGGAGTTCATTTATAGGCTCAATGTAGTCATGTAGTTAGACATGTGACTATGAACTGTAAAATATTACTTAATGGGCATGTGACTGGACAGCAGGTATAAAGCCTTGTTGCTTCTCCTCGTGCCTTTCAGCTTCGCAGGAACCACATTTTAGTCCCCCTTTTTTTTTTAACTCAGTGGTACTCAGAATTGCACCAAAGTGCTTCACTCACACAAGCTTTTTACTGTTCGTTTGGTTCTTTAATTGTGAAAATATACAAAAGTGTCCCTATTTTTTGTCTAGAACATAACGACTTACTGTCAAACCTTGTCCAAAACAGTTAAAAGAGCCAGCAGAGCATAAACCTCTTCTCCTACCCTCTCATCTAGTCACTTGAAAGCCCTCATAGCACATGGAACATGGTGTATGTACATTTACTATTCAGGCTGGGATTAGATGCTTTTTACAGAGGTGAGAGACTCTCAGGGAAAGTACTCAAAACTCTTGCTTTTCTCTGACCAATTAAAAAAAAATCTATTTTGTGCACTTGTGTTATCACTAGTTACACCAACATGAGGAAGAATGAAGTTCTTCTGGTAAGAAAGTCACAAGCTATTTAGAAAGTTACAGCTCAGACCAATAACTTCAGTCTTGAAAGCTGTAAAAAGCTGATGCACTGGCATCATAGAGTGGGTGGACTGCTGAATTCCACACTTCATGATTTCTGAATTGCTCTACAGGGCATCCCACGTATAGATTGTATTGCAGTATATCCAGTCTTGTGCCAAAGACATATGTAACATGATATCAAGGTCCATGTCAAGTAGATGTGTGTCTTCCACCAGGTAAAACCATTCCTCAGCTTCGCTACAAGTTAAACTTCAGTACAGACATGAAACTGTGGACACAATTTAAATGGCTGTCAACTCCAAGAGTAATTATTCCTGCACTTGGAATGATTTTCAAGACAGTTCTTAAAAAGCTTCAAAAGTGGAAGTGAATTTGTTTATTAAAACCAGTCTGTATCAGCCAGTCTTGAAAAGATCTCAAGGGCTGTTGGATTTATGTTTGCAGGACCTCTTCTGGACCAGACAACATTCCACTACTTTTCTTTCAAAATGTTTGCAATTCCTGGAGATAAAGTTCAGCACTCTCTTGCATAATCTGTTTAAAGAGGAGCCCATTACTTTAATGGGGAGTGTCCTTCATTATTTAAAAGGAAGACTTTTCAAAACCCTTGTATGTGCTGTAGTTAGGGATTTTATGGAGTATCTGCCCCAGATATAGGTATTCTGCAAACACAGAGTCCCTAATGCTGGGATAGGCTCCTGGTTTTATGTCTCCCTAGCACTATGCACATTGTGAGTTCTTCGAGTTCAGTCCTTCAGGAGTTATTTAGTGACCTGAGCTGCAAACCTTACAGTCACAACTAGTCCAGCTCCAGGAAACACTGTTCTAAGCTTTTGTTCAGTAGCTATGGATGCTCTGAGTCCCCAGGGCTAGGATGGTCTTGCAGGCAGATCAGCTGCCAGTGTGGTAAGTTCCAGAGGAAGCTGGCAAACATACTAGACCTCCAAAGCCAGAATTCCCAGTCATGTGGATCTGGGACTGAGAGTCTTTACTCATGTAGGGCTTGCTCTGTAGGAGACTTATCTCTCTGGTCTGGAGCAGCGAGCCTGCAAGCCCTGCTCTCAGATGGCTCACAGGGATGTGAGGCTCCCGACTGAGGAGCTGTGATTCGGGTCCCGGTAGCACAGGGACAGTCTGAGAGTGGACTCCCGGGAAACACAGATGCCTGGAGTTCCCACAGCTGGTCAGTGACATTCACATCCTTGTCAGCATCTTTGTTACTACAGAGAACTTAATTTTCACTTATGAATACTGAAGACATTTCAGCTGCACTGTTAGCACCTCTGTATGTGACTCAAAATTTCTGATTAGTAAGAAGTTATGAGAATGTCTTTCAATGGGATTTGGATTGAAACCAGATTTCTTCCCCTAGAAAGGAAATCCTGCTTCTCAGCCTGTTCTGTTTCTCACAAATTGATTGTTACAGAAGTTTGTTCATAGCTGTGAACGGGCCAGGGCTTTCACTGGAATCTTATTTGAAGACTCAGTCATTGTCACAGTTTATGTGGTGCTGACATTTTTATGCAGAATGTGGAAAAAAAAGTTTTGCTTTTTTTTTTTTTTCAATCCTAAAGACGGAACTAGAGTATGTGAAAATGTTTGTGCTTTGTATCAAGAGTCATTGTTGGAAAGAAACTTATACCCTTCCTTCTCTGCCTCTCCCTCCCCCCTTACAAGGATAGCTATGGCTTTGTAATCTAAGAAAAATAAAAATGAAGTGAAAAGGTGTCTGAGGATGGAGCAGACTTGCAAACATTGTGTGTCGGTATTCTTTTCACTTTAGCATCTTTCAAAGCTATTAAAGACTGATGCCACTTTCTTAAGTGATATAAATCAGACTACATCCTTGTTCACTTTTCACCTTCCAGAGACAGCTCACTCAGATCTTGTTAAACAGACAACAGTTTTTGACCAAGAACGGAAGGAAGCTGATTTGTCATAAATATGGAGACAGACTATATTGACCTTAAGAAAACCTACTTCATTCATCCCTCAGCAGTCAGAGGTTACCCTTTTTCTGTTATGAGACTTTGCCATCAGCAAAGATTAGCTAGCAAACAGGACCAAGTCTGTGATTTTTTCCCACTTCCCTTTCTTGTACCCTTTGCACAAGGCTTATTGTTACAATATTGGGGAAATTCCAGGATCCCTGAAGCTGGGGCAATTTTCTGACAGCTATATGTCAAAGTCGTGGGCAATAACAAGATTTATGTACGCATTTAGGAAGCCAAACGTGATTTAGCTGGTCTGTGTGTGTTTGTACCCAAAGTTTAAGACCAGCTGGAGTAAGGGATAAAGACAAATGAGCTGAGATTAAGACATGAAAATATGAAATGTGTCTCAGGTTGAGAATCTAAGGTAAGAAGATGGGTCAGGCAATGAACTCTAGGCAAAGAAATCAAATCCAGGAGATAGACAGTAAGTAGATAGTGTAGCCTGAAGCAAGGGTGTGAATCAGGAAACCAAGGATCTTGTGCTACGTGGTTAGATCCAGGACGTGGGTCAGGAGGACCAGGAACAATTGCAGATCACCTGGTCAGGGGCAGAATTAAGAGTGACATGGCAGGAAGCACAGATCAAGGCTTCCTTTAATCCAGCATGTTTAATTCATTGTAGGCACCAGGAATTGAGCTCTGCCAGCAGAGCTTGTCTCATCCTTGCAGTTCTCTTTCTGAGTGCAGTAAGGTATATTGCTGCAAGATGAAAAGATACCTAATTAATCCAGGCAGTAGATTGAAGTTAACTAGGTAATCTAAGTAAAAAAATTTAAAATATTTTTATCTGTAAAATTGCTCCTTTTGGGCAGCAGAGGTATCATACTCATGGTACAGAAAGGGACATATTTATATAATATGATCCAGATATCCTAACAGAGCTAAGCAATCAAGAAACAGAACTGAGTTTCAGATGGGCTTATATAGATTTTAGTTCCAATAGGATTATGTGGCAGTTTGGTACACTGATGATCCCTTACCTTGTGTAGCTGAGCCTCTACTTACAGCAATATTTTTGTTGGTAGTCTATGGCTATTGTTTCCACCAGCAGAAAAAAAAGAGTTTAAACTCGTAGAATGAATCTGACTCTGCTATTAGAGCTTTGTTGTGAGGAAGGGAAAGAAGAATGTCCTTGAGAGATGAGAAGTTTGTGCAAAGTGATGTTAGTTTTAAAATCAAACTTATTTTTTTTTTATGAAGAGTAATTAGTCTTCAGGAGGAAAAAAAAGGTTTCAAAGTGCAGATAGTTAATCTCTAAGCTGCTTATCGTTGTTTATTGTTTTAAAAGTCTAAATATTTGTTTGAACGGGCCTTGTAAAAGTAATGTTCATGGGAACTTTTAAAGTGTAGAATGGAACATTTTGGTATGTTTATGTTAGCATGTCAATCAGAAGCCAAAATAAAAAATCTGAGGACCTCAAGATGACTCGAGTCATCTCTAAAGATTCCCTTGAAGTTTTGTTTCTAGGAAACAGAAGAAATTCAACTTTTATAGGATAATACTCTTTTATTTATAACCAGGCACTTTTTTAAAAATTAAATTCTAAGACATACTGTACAATTTTCTTCATAGAATCAAAAACATTCTCAATTTTCCCTTTAGATTTTCAAATATTTGCCTTTATAATTAGTGAGAAATTCTTTAATATGGACCCTGTACTGATCAGAAATGTTTAATGTATTATTTTGTGGTTTTGTAAGGAGGTAGCGTTAATAAAATTGATACCGTGGTGGTCCTTATATTGTCATATTTAACAGGAATTCTTCAGAAATCTTAAGCATGCCAGTTTTCAGCTGGAAGTTGGGAACAGCACTAAATTGTCATTCTTCCAATTAGGAAAGAATATGCTAGTATTGTCAATGAAGGAATAATGGTGCGTTGGCCAGATTCCACGATGGTTCCTCCGGTAGAGGTTTTTCAGACAAGACGTATATTCACCGTATAAACAAAGTGACTCTAAGTGTACTGCTCACATTCCAGTTCTGCACAGATCGTGTTCTCAGGCTTCCTGGGGAAATGGAGAAAGGTTTCTTGGGGCAGTGTTTTGTTTTTCAGCCTTGTGTACTCAAGCAAATTTCATAACTAACTTTTCACTGATGTAGTCCTGCTGCTTGTAATAGTGATCTAAACTGTGAGTAGACAAGGCTAAGGTTAGAATGAAGAAAAGAAGTGATAAAAATGCCAGAGCCTGATATTAACAGCTGCTGGGATCAAGGCAGAGTTTTGGTGTCTATGTAGTTCATTAACATAGATGCAGCCTGAAAGGCTGTGCTGTCTTTTTAAGTCCCTCTGTTTGTAATGTCTTTACAGTTAATCACACTTCTGGAAGCCTCGGGAAGGTTTTCTTCTTCTTTGCCTCTCAAAGAAACGTTTTTGGATTGTTGCCTAAGTCATAGCCTTTTGTCCCATAAAAGCTAATGCTATTGCCTTTTATTAGAGACTCTAGAGTAGAGTGCAGAATAGCTGTAAAGGTAGGGCATTTGCTAATAAAGAAACCCATGTTGCGGTTTTTGTAATGCTTCAGCTGAAGTTTCCTAAAACAAAACTAACTTGGTTTATTGCTTTTGGCCTGTTTAAACAACACTGATATAAATATAACTTGTACAAAATCTTGGGTCTAGGCTAGCTTATTTCTTAATATATTTAAAGACAAAAATCCAGCAGAATTTAAATCAGTCTTGTTTGTAACTCTGCTGTCAAAATCAAATGCTTTTAGTCTTAGCAGGATGTATGCTCGTCCTTAATTTCTAAACTTCCTTCCATTCGAATCCCAGTGTTTCAACTTTTATCTGGGGAGGTGGGTAACCTGACCTTTCAGCGAGCCAGCCAAATGCACGTCTTCTTCATGGCTTACACAAGGCATGTCAGTTATGCATTTTGCCACAGTTTGTAGCTTTAAACTGAGCAGCTGTTGCCTGACTGTTAGTTTGGACAAGTGCAGCGAGCAGACTTTTTGGGAGTACCTGCTGTTCTGGCATTTTAGGAGGAGTCTAAGATTCAATGGAAGACACGATTGCTGGTAAGATTTGCATTTCTATGGCTCATAGTACGCAGTTCTGATTATCTGTAGGTGGTTAGAACAAAGTGATAGCTTTATTTCCAGAGTTAGAAGTAGATTGGGTAGCAGGTTTCTAATCTAATGTTGGATCTATAAAGTCTGCATTTAATAACGATGCTTTAAAGACACTTAAAGCTATTGCTAGGTGGAAAATTAAGTAGGGATTTAATATAAACAGTAGAAATTTAAAGCCCTCTCTCAGTCTTAAGTCTGTATTTTGTATTTAAACTTGTTGGAAATGGAATGGAATATAAATATTTATAAGTAATTTAAGTATACTTTGCATTTATTCAGTTCACATTGCGGCTATTTCGATATCAAATTATGATTTGAGACTTTGTTTCTTATTCTGCAAAAATAAGTGACTTACAGAAAATGCTGGACAAAATATGAATGTCAGATATAATGAAAGTTTTAAAAAGTAATAGAACTAGGTAATTTTTTTTCTTCCCTAAAGTTTATATATTACTGAAATGCTACAAGGTAGTAACATGTTTTTGAATGTAAATCCACTTCTGCTTTTTTTTTCTTTAGCAAGCTTTTGGTTTTGAATCTTCAGTATACAAGTTTATAAATTGTAACCAGTTTGTGTTTTTTGGATGCTTAAGTCGTTTGATTTTTTTTTCCTCCCCTCTGAACGACATGAGTGCATAGCAGCATGTAAAAGAAATGTTTTGTTACTAAATTGTCATAAAGAAACATCTGTATTTACTTTTTTTTTTTTTTTGTAAACTGAGAAGTGTAACTTGAATTAATGTTCATAAAATTTTGCTCTGTGAAAGGAATGTCTTTCATCTGCTAACCCTCCAGTTTCCCTAATCTGGCTGTTAGCTAAAGACTATGACAAAGACTCAGCATTCAGAGATGGTATCCCATTGCAGTAGAAAGATTGTATTGGTTGTCAACACCTTTATTTTCACCTCAGAGACTTAGACAGCAAAGCAAAAAAAAGCCCTAATATTAAGTTTATCTGTATTAATTGCAAAATAGTGGGGTTCTTAAATCCCTTTATTCAGTCAGTGATAATGAATATATGATACCTAGTCGGATTACAAGAAATGGACAGAAAATTATGTTAGTTAATTTCAGAAATATTAAAATTATGAATTCAGCTCAGACCCTGCCTTTGATCACTGATTTGTGATGGTTTTAGCTTTGATTTGAGGTAGAATGATGCAAGCATTTTGTATAAAAATAAGCTGATATCAGAATTTTTGTTACAGCATAATTCGTTTAGGTTTTTTTTAAGGAGCTTCATATTGACATAGTTTTCTAATGTCTAAGTGTTCACTTTGGAGATAGTTATGCATAAAAATGCATTACTACACATTTTAATAATTCTGAAGTAAGTAAATTACCGGTGAGATTTATCAAGTGCAAATGGAAAATATTTTGCCTGCAAAATACCAGACAAGAATAAAAGAACTAGAAATATGATGTAATGCGCAAAGTACCTTTAATTGGTCCTTGTGATTAATTTTAAGGTTTTTGCACAGCAATTAAATATTTTATCCTTCATTTTCCATGGACTTGGTACGACAGATTTCATACATGTTTTAAGCTTTCCTTATAAAATGTTCAGATCTTCTAGAAAGGGGATAGGTCTGATGCTGTTGTATTAGGTCTCTGCTCTCCCTTCCTCAATGACCATTTCAATTTCTCTTTCCTCTGATATTTTGGAGCAAAGCACAGATACATACTTTTTGACTTAACCATATTGCTGCAGGCAGAAAGGGTATCTTCTGAGAGCATTTTTCTTTGTGGGAGAAAAAGAAATCTTGATCTGGAGAATCTATAGTTTTGAATGCCTTTTAATATGTTACTGTTAGGTTTGGAGAAGATTTGATCTCAACTTTTCACCTGTCTTTGCTTGTTCAGAATTACATTGCAAAGCTCTGCAAAGAAATTGAACAAAGATTTCTTTTACCATGGATATTTCCTTATTAAAGTGAAGTAGGGATTGAAGTAACATAAATATGTATAAACATTCTTATAAGATTTTTTTCAAATAAATTGCTCTTCTAACAAGTTTCCAGAAGTTTCAGATTGGAATTCAGAAGAATTCAGATTGAAAACACTGTTAGTCTTCAGGCCCTGATCCTGAAAATAGCTTTAGGAATAGCTATAACCATTAAACTACATGGGGTTTTTTTTGACCATACTTTGTTCTGTAGAATATTTGCAGATAATACTACCATTTCCCACTACCTCCAGGTATGGAACTGCAGCTACTGGAACTGTATTGCAACTTCTGCAAATCTCAGGAGGGCATAATGTGCCAAATGTCTAAGGTTATTTTCATGTACTCACCCATCCTGAGCTGCACGAGGTCATGCTGGAATTTGTAGGTTGAAGACTTGATAGATCTTTTTAGAGTTCTTAAAAATTTCATTTTTATCAGTGAATGAATAAATAACCATTATGGCATTAATAATTCAAGCTAAGAAAACGGTATGGTAACTAATTTGAACATTAAAAGATCAAAAAATGTGTAGTGTGGTCAGAAAAGAATGCTTTTGCCATATTGGCTGAGAGGAGTTACATCATAGTAATTAGTTCTGGTTTTGTGTCAGTGTAGGCACTTTCTTGAGTGAGAAGAGTTAATGTTTTATGAACTTATTTGTAGTGTCATACATTAAAGTACCATAAAATAAGGGGTTTTTTAAGTTTAATAGTGTCTTCAATTTGAGAGAGAAAATGAACATTAGAAGTAGAATTTTCTTCTAGGTTTCAGACCTTAGTAATATTCTGTTCTGTAACTGCCATGAAGTGGAAAGGATCAAAAGAAATCACATAGTTCTTGTCTGCCTTGTAGGTAAAGGATTTGTGAATATAAAACATGCTAAAAGCTGTCAACAAACCATTCAAATAGGTGAGTGGAACACAAAAGAGGTGCTGGCTTCAGGTACTGCTTGTCTCAAAGATAGTGGAGGGATTTTGTGTGCAAGCTTAGCGTTTGGGAGGAAAAAACTTCAAGAATTTTCTATAACCATATATAGAGTGAATTGCTTTTAAAAAGACAACAAGGAAAAACTAAAATATATTCTAAATTCCTGTATGCACAGATACAATTAGAACTGTGTCTATAACTAGGATTTCTATTTGCTCTCAAAACTAAAATAGTCTTGTTTTGTCTTTGTGGAATTATGATTTAAAAAAAAAAACCAACAACTTCAGAATGAAAAGTTGATACTTTTTATTTTGAGAATATAATTTTTGCAAAAGCTATCAAGTGATTGTCCAAAACATTTGGATAAACTCAATATAAATTCATAAATGTTTTTCTCACACAAATATAAAATAATTGTATCCAAAATTTTGTGTAGAGATTCAGCATTCAACATACTGACTTTTACAAGAATACATTCTTTAAAAAAATATTTATTTTTATGTATAAACTGTTATATCTTTTAAAAGCCTAATTTCTTCATGTTTTCTGTAAGCCATGTAAAAAGCCTGAAAGCTGTAGTTTTTCATTTACATTTTGACTTACAGCAGGCTCTTCCAGGCTACGTTCCTGCATATTTGATCTCTTTCTCATATGATTGAAAGTTGAAGAACTGCAAGCACGCTGGGTGTCACAAAACAAAACCGCAATATTTGCATGGTTTGGAAACTCACTACATTTTTTAAAAGGGGAAACAAAATTGCCCTTGTTCTGTTACTTTTTGGCTGCCACAATGGATGGAAGTTACAACTGCTTTAACAAGCAGTTTAATGATGGTAGAATGTTAGTATTTTAATATTTCATTTTTTCAGTAATAGCTACAATTAAAAAAAAATGGAGTCACGAAAGTAACAGTTGTCTGATTCGATTGGGCAGAAGATTATATAACTTTTTATGTCAGCATGGGAGGACTGGTGAGAAGCAGCCTGCAAAAAAGCACTTATTGGTCACAGTGCATCACAAGCTCTTTGTTGGTTAAATACGCCATGTTGTGGTAATGTTTGTTGTTTTACTGGGAGGCAAAAATAAATAAGTTGTATGTAAAAGCCATGGAATAGTCCTCTCAGTCTTTTCATTGCTGACTGTCCAACTTTGTGCACTTTCTATGGAGAAAAGTTCGGGAGGTACATGATAACATTTAGATAAATAATAATTACCACAGTACAGGAGAAAGTAAGTACTTTGTGTCTGCTGGGAGTGGAACAATAAATGGATCCAAACAGCAAACACCTCACTATAGGTATTGTGATAGAAGAGGGATTTGACAGATGGGTCTGGTTAAACTGAAGGACTTCTTGTGTCACTTGAAGAAAATGGACACAGGTGGTGTTGGCTGGCATCACTAGCAGGACAAAGGCAGCAAAGGTAGTGAGAAAATAAATGCAACGTGACTGAATAGAGCAGGACTAATTTCAGAAAGAGGTCTTACAGGAAAGGGAAAGCTTGAGATTAAAAAACAATAACAAAACCCACAAAATACCTCAACCAACACCAAAACAACAACAACCCAAAAAACCCCATTAGCAATTGCATGGACAATGGCACATCAAATTTTAAGACAGGAGGGCAATAAGAGCATGTAGTTTGCGAAAGTAAGACAGCTTATAGAAATGCAAAGCCCGGTGTCAATGGAGATCACTAACTGTAGTCTGACATCCTTTTAAGATGTCATTTACTTAAACCCAATTGTCATAATATTTTACGCTCAGCAGTTGAAAGGCAGCAGTGCTACTGTACAGCCTTCGGAGGATGCCTTAGAACTATCATCCGTGTGCACAGCTTTTTCCAGTGGTCAGTGACACTCACAAAGGGGGGTGACTTATTTCTAGTTTGAGTTTGTCTGTCATCAAGGACCAACTGTTTGTTCTTGCTATACCTTCTTTCTGCTGGGTTAAAGTATTTAAAAACTGACATATTTCCCCTGTTAGAGATGCTTACAAATTTGCTACAGTGAAGTCTACTCTCAATTCTCACTTTATTGACCTAAAGTTATGCATTTCTGATCTATATCTCTTCCTCCGGGTCTCACTATTCAAGTGTGGAATAATTTTATAGCACTCTTCTGCACACTCTGTGGTTTGTCTCTTCCTTAAAAACATTGGAAAGACGTGTTTTTGGCACCTCCTTTTTTGCCACTTCCCTCTCCTTAAAAACGTTTGGTTTTGGAGTCTGTTCTTATTTTTTCAGAGCCATTGCCTTTAGGAAAGCAGAACTCCATTCCATACACACGATGTGCATTTCTTGTGTCGAGAATACTTCCTATTTCAAATGGATCTAACATGTGTACACTAATGTGACCACTTTTTTGCTTCACTAAAGTGATACTTAACAGTTTGTGAGGTAAAATGCTAAACTGCCATGTAACAATCATGGAATCATTTGGGTTGGAAGGGACTGTGCCAGTCATTTAGTCCAGCCCTGTTCATAGGAAGGCTAATGTGTTTTATTTTCCTAGTTGTTTTGTTTTCTTACTATGTGAAAAATACTGTTGGCAAAGCTGGCCTTAATTCTGCTTTAAACCTTAACCACAGTACAAGCAGCAGTGGCACCACAAGAAAGGGAAAGCAAGAGAATGGTTAATTTTTACTATGTCATTTTAAAGAAACAATTAGTTGCATGTGAAGCTTTCAGATTAAGAGAGAGATCTTAAAATCTGAGGAAGTCATCTCAGAAGGTACTAATTTTGAGCTTGGTTTTGGACAGCAAAATCATTAGTTTTGAAAGTTTTCGTGTTAGATAAGGACTGCAAACACTTTTTCTAGTATAATCTGCTAAAGCTAACAACAAAGACAGAATTCATTAAAAAGTCTTGTGACTGTTTAGAAGAGCTTTTATGTAGTAAGTGTATTAATCCTGTGAAAACCAAGTGGAATAAATACTTTCATTTTTAAAAGATAACTAGCTACAACAGTATAATACATACAGCTATGCTCTGTTTGCTTGAATACAACTTGTATAACTGTGTCTTTGTTAATTTAGCTTATACTAATTCCCAAGTGACGTGAACTAAACAGAAACAATTACAGAAAATAATTGCTTATAGCAGGATTTAGTCTAGCACAACTATAGTAGTTCACTAGTGAGGCTGTAAAAAAGCTTGTATGGATAAATAATTGTTTAAAACATTTTTGTTTGAGGTAGGAAGAAGTAAGTGATATTGAGGCAAGTCATAGATGTTGAAATCTCTACAATGACGTTTACATTGATCTAATATTTTTTGTAGTCTGTTGTTGTTTTGGCTTCCAGACATATGCCTGCCTTGTGTGCTGTAGTCTGCTCCTGAGTCACTTAACTGATTTCAGTTCTAAGGCTAAATCATGCAGGCTCTCCACTCTAATTTAAATTCATCTGAAGGAAAGAAACAAAATCTTCTCAGCCTTGACCTCTTGGCAGTTCTTGTTGTTGTGCTGAGTGATTTTCGTTAAGCTACATAATATTTTTGCTGTCTCAGGACTATAGATTCTTTCACAGACTTCACAGCTTTATTAAGCATAACAGTGCTTCCACTGAGGTAGATGAATGCTTTAGAACAGCTTTTGAGGCCATCAGTGAATTTCAACAGACAACTTACTAGTTCATGTGTTTTGCGTCAGCGGGGTTAAATCATGACTATTGGAATAAAATTAATTGGGAGAGCTAGTAGAAACAGAGTGGAAGTTTCATAAGCCAAGTAGGCTATTAAGAAGTGATAAAAAAATGACAATGTGTTTAACTTCTAGATGATATTAAGAAAATGTTATTAATATTATTTTAAAAACTAAGAAATAACAAATTGAGATATGAAGACATTTGCTGCAGTTTGTCAGGAAATCCGTCACATTATTTGAGACCAGGCCCATGCCATTTACTATAAGACTCTACCGTTCAACAAATAATTCAGCTTGAAATGTGTTTTTGCTGATTCTCCTAACAAATTTGCAGATCAATTTTTACATACTTATATATAGCTCTAGAAATAATTTAACATGGATCTGAATGTTAAGTAATCAAAGAAGCATTATCCAAAAGAGTTAATTGGTGGTTCATATTCTGCTCTCCATTATGAGTACTTTATATAAGTGAATGCATGTACTTAAGTTCATTTGGAACACCTGAGAATCTTATGCATATTTTGTTGATTGCTATAATCAACAGGAATTTGAGGATTTCCTTACATGGAAGCTTTATTAATTCAATACACCCGTATGTTTGTTCTGTCAATAAGTTCTTTGCTTTCTGGTATATTTTTAAATGTTCTAGTTTGTTCATACAGCTGTGTTTTTCACTTAGTGAGGTTTACCTTTTTGTATAGGAGTAGCAAAAGATTCAAGAATTTCTAATAAGCTTAATTTTCGGTCACACCACTGTATTTCATGGAAATTAAAAGATGCTGTAGCATTTGCTGACTTATATGGGTGAATTTTCCTTTTGACTGTAGTAATTTCATATATGATTGATGAAGATTTACCTGCACATGAACAATGCAGGTTTGCTGGCTTTTTTTCTGAGAACATAGCAGAGAAAGCTGTTTTACTAGCTTCAGGGCTTAAACTGAGAACATTTAATCAAGTGCTGGTTTTTTTTTACTGGATGCGATTTGAATTAATTTTGTTCCAAAACCGAGTAAGAATAAAAAACAAAATAACCTTATGCAGTAGATTTGCCTGTTTGGGTTTATGTGGAAAATCTGGTAGTATCCTTCATGCACCAGATTGTCTTTTATATGAAGATTCAAAAGGCAAGAATCATTAATCAAAAAGCTTGTACACTTACCAGATCTTACTTAATTCTCATGTTATTCCTTGACACAAATATACTTAAAATTTCGCAGATTGTCATCTAGTCTTCAGCATCTAGTCTTCAGCATCTAGTCTTCATCTTGTACCGTTGACATTAATGGCAGTTTTACTATTTGCTTCACTTGGTATGACACTGAAGCCATAGGGAACGTTCTTATTGTTTTACCTTAAAGGGCTATATTTAACAGTTGTTTTCCAAAGGCAGGCAGTTTTCATTAAATAGTTCTTTGAATTTAGGCATTCCCGTTCTCTGCAGTACTTGGGTAACTGGACAAGATGGGAACAGACATTCCAAAAGGTCAAAAGTCAAGCAGGTGAGGCAAAAAGCTGGCTTGGCTGAGCAGGGATCTCCTTCTTGAACTATGGCAAAAAAGGAAGTATATGGTCAGTGGAAGCAAGGTCACACATCATGGGAGGACTACAGAGATGCTGCTTGCCACTGTACGGAAGAAATTCTTGTGGCTAAAGCTCAATTAGAGTTGAAGCTGGCCAGTACTGTGAGGAACAATAAAAAGGGCTTTTTAAAATATGTTAACGGCAAACAGCAAGCCAGAAATAGCATGGACCCATTACTTGATTAACATGGTCACTTCATAAACAGGGACATAGACAAAGCCAAGACATTTAATGCTTTCTTTGCCTCAGTCTTTAACACTGAAGATGGGCTCTGGGGCCCACAGAGCCCTGGACTAGAGAACCATGGCTGCAAGAACAATAAACTCCCAGTCAATCTGGAACTTGTACAGGATTTGCTACTCCAGCAAGATCCCTACAAGTCAATGGGGCCTGATGGGATTCATCCAAGGGTACTTAAAGAGCTGGCTGATGGTGTCATAGCGAGACCTCTCTCCATGATTTTTCAACACTCCTGGGAGTCTGGAGAGGTCCCAGTTGACTGGAAGCTGGCAAACATTGTCCCAATTTTCAAGAAGGGCAGAAAGGATGACCCCAGCAGCTACAGGCTTGTTGGTCTCACTTCCATGCCTGGCAAAATTATGGAGAAGATTATTCTGGGAGTTATCGAAAAACATCTAAATGACAGCACAGTCATTGGTCCCAGCCAGCACAGGTTCATGAGGGGAAAGTCTTCCCTGATCAACTTAATTTCTTTCTGTGACAAGGTTACCCACCTAGCTGACCAAGGGAAGCCTGTCTGTGATATTTTTGGATTTCAGCACAGCCTTTGATGCTGTCTCTCACAATATCCTTCTGGACAAGATGTCCAGCACACAGCTGGATAAACACACAATGCAGTGGGTGAGCAATTGGCTGACGGGCTGGGCTCAAAGGGTTCTAGTAAATGGGGTTATATCAGGCTGGTGACCAGTCACTAGCGGGGTTCTGCAGGGATCCATGTTAGGGACAGTGTTGTTCAGTGTCTTCTTAAATGACTTGGGCACAGGACCTGAGGGGATGCTAAGGAAGTTCGCCAATGACACAAAACTGGGAGGAGCTGTTGACGCTCTTGAGGGCAGAGAGGCCCTGCAGAGCGATCCAGACAAATTGGAGAACTGGGCAATCACCAACAGCATGAAGTTCAACAAGGGCAAGTGTCAGATTTTGCACCTGGGACATGGCAACCCCGGCTATACATACAGGCTGGGGGACGAGATGCTGGAAAGCAGCTCTGTGGAGAGGGATCTGGGGGTTCTGATTGATGGTAAGTTGAATATGAGCCAGTGCTGTGCCCTGGCAGCCAAGAGGGGCAACCGTGTCCTGGGTGCATCCAGCACAGCACGGCCAGCCGGGTGAGGGAGGTGATTGTCCCGTTCTGCTCTGCACTGGTGCAGCCTCACCGGGAGCTCTGTGTGCAGGTCTGGGCAACACAGGATAAAAAAAGATATAAAGCTACTGGAGAGTGTCCATAAAGAGGGCTACAAAGTTGGCGAAGGGTTTGGAGGGGAAGCCGTATGGGGAGCGGCTAAAGTCACTACGTCTATTCAACCTGGAGGAGACTGAGGAGAGACCTTATCATGGTCTACAGCTTCCTCACAAGGGGAGGAAGGGGGACAGGCGCTGATCTGTTCTTTCTGGTGACCAATGACAGAACCCGAGGGAATGGCAGGAAGATGTGCCGGGGAGGTTTAGGTTGGACATTAAGAAAAGGTTCTTCACCCAGACAGTGGTGGAGCACTGGAACAGGCTCCCCAGGGAGGTGTCACAACCCCAAGCCTGACAGTGTTCAATAAGAGATTGGACAATGCCCTCAGACACATGGTGTGAATTTTGAGGTTGTCACATGCAGGGACAGGAGTTGGACTTGATGATCCTTGTGGGTCCCTTCCAACTCAGGACATTCTGTGATTCTGTGACTCCTCTTCCCCCTCTGTCCTAAAGGGTCTCTTGTCACGTGTAATCAGGCTTCAGGGTGAGACCAAAGCAAGGAAGGTGGTGTTTGTTACGGAATATATTTCTGAGGATCTTAAAGCCAGAAAAGCAATTTGCATGTGTGGTAATTGTTAAAAATTGTGCAGCCAAGGAGGAAACTGCAGCATATCATTAACTCAATGCAGGGATTGCTGATGTGGAAGATCAGTGCCCTCAGGCTAGAAAGGAACACTTCAAGACTGGGGCTCTGAAACATTGAAAATGTCTGTTGTTGCAGTTTTGCTGTTATTTACATTATGAATGCTATATTTTACTGCAACTACAGTTTGTATAGTCTTTCAAGTTTAAAAAGTGCCTAACACAAAAAAGGAAAATATGAAAAGTTGAGATCATGAGCTTTAAAGGGTACCCAACTTTATATACGTGTTATTTTTAACTTCCTTGTTTTCCATAGGTATATGTGTATTCTCAAATTACTTTTTTTGTTTAACTTATGTTCTCACTGATCCGTAACAGTTGTTCTATTCTTAAAACTGAAAAATTACTTAATTTCTATTTTATGTAAATGGAAAAAAAATCCAAATATATTTAATTTTGATCTATCTTGATCAAAATACTCAGATATTGGAATCTGATCTGAGATTCTTGTGCTCTGTGTAACTACCGGATATTTCTCCATCGAAGAGTTAACTCAAAGCTATATATGTTTTAATTTTGTTCTGTCAGTGCACAGAAACCCCTGCTTTGATTTTGGACATGCTTTGTATCAGTTTTTGTGAGTGAGGCTAAAGCTTGGGATCTGCTTTCACTCAGGCAGTTACTTGTTAATTTTGCAGTCAGAATCGTACAGTACTTTTTCTAGAACACTCTTCCAAAGTCAATTCATAAATCTTCCATTTTGACCATTTTTTTTCTTATGTGCTGGAATTTATCTGGCAATTTCTACATACGTTTATTTATCATTTGAACTTAACCTTCTGTGTGCTGTGCTGTATTTGTATCCAGTATTTTAAAAGGTCTTTGAATACAGATACTGCAGGGAGAATCCTCACGCTGGTGTGTTGCTCAAGTCAAGCTTCTGGTATACCAGATCCACTGGGACAACCTTTAGAAGAAAGATTTGTGAAACGTATATTAAAGTGGAATATTTTTGAAAGCATCTCGAAGAGATTTGCAGAAGAGGGGATTCATTAGATGAGATTTCGTTGCAAGAAAGTAATGAATAAGCTGAGACTAGTTCAACGGCAAGTGTGGCGGTGTCATCTTAACCTCTTTATAGCCTTTCCACATATCCATTACCCTGTGATAGAAAGGTGTAGATTTACAAGTTAGCTGTTACTTCCCTGAAGTCCTTCACCCAGCCTTCATGATGGTAGTTGCCTCTGAAGCAATAAAACCTTGTGTCTGCTCTTGCACAGTGTGGGCTGCAGCATGCCACAGCAAGACAAATGGCATGTTGGTATCAAACAGCTTTTGAAATATAATTTTCAGTCAGCCAATCGGACACTCACTGTCCGTCTACCCAGCTCATGATTAAATGCTCTTCTGACAAGGATTCTGAAATCAGGATATAGTTTAATGAACTATAGCAATAGGTGAAGGTCCCCTAAAATAGCAGGGCCCAGGAGGCTCATTGCCAAACGTGCAGACTGGAAGCAATAAGGCTGATTTCTGACTGAACCTGTAGATGGTGAATCTTTTCAGACTTTTGGCAATACACACTGCTGATTCATCTCTTCTTAATGTCTATTAACATGTCTATGTTCAGCCAAGCCTTGCATAACACTAGGTGCCCTTTGTGGCTGAAGTATCCATTTGCTACCATCTTAGCTTCAGGGTTGTGTGTTAGGACACTGCCTTCAAAGCCTATTATTTCAGGTGCAGAAAAAATGTTTGCTGGCTGGGGTTAACTCACAATATCACACCAATTCTTACACAGATGTTCTGGAGGCATTGCTGGTCATCCTGTGTATGCATGAGGATGCAGTCCCAGCTCTTTGCTAGCTGCTCCAAAATGGAAACGAATCAGGAAATCAGCACAAAATTTGATAAACTTTGTTCTGAGATCTGCTATTATTTTTGTAGAGTCAAAACTACTGTTACAATGCTACTATGTGCATTTTTTTTCTGGTGAGTATACAGCCAGAAGCAATACAAATGGATCCATTTAATATGGACAGGTCCGTGATTGTTTGTATCAGCTGTAGCCAGTACCAGCCAAACTGCACACAGAGCAGGAAATGGTTAGTTAAACGTGTTGACAGTAATTCAGAGACAAGCAGCCAAGTTCTTCTTTTGTATCCTGCAAAATATTTCCATGAATGACTCAAGCTAGTGGAGTGGTAAAAGCCCTGGGATACACTGCCAGAAATCTGAGCAGCAGCGTAGATGTAATTACCCAGGTCATTTCATTGTGTAGCTGTAAACTGGGGATGATGGGAGGCCAGCATGGCAGTCTCAGGTGTGATGAAATCATGGTGATACTTGAAATTCCTTCCGTATATTATGTCAGTGCTCATGTGTATAGTTTACAACCAGGATATTCTGAATCCAGCCACAAACAGAGTTTACATGGGTTTTCAAGTTCATACTTATGGGTAGGAACTTCTAAAAATGTAAGACTTGCTATGTAATTGTTAATTTAATGTTAATAAATCCTTCATGTTGATCTTTAACTCAGTTTTAAATCTGAATGAATGTTTCTCTGTGCATAGGTTTTACCCTGTAAGAGTGTTTATACACAACTTTTGTGGTTAAAAAAATATATATGTAATTCTTTCCCATGCCTATACATCTCAACTATCCTTATACGAATGTAATTTGTTTAGTCAAATCTGTTTGAAATCAGAAATTATATAGGCAGGTTGTATCTCTAACTATACAATAGTTTCCATTTTTTTTCTGGGATTTCATTTGACTGATGCTGTGGTTGCAATAGATAAAAAAGGGCAAACAGTTCAGAGTCTGGTTTTCAAAACTGAACTGTTTGCCATTTCCTAAAGCAAGAAGTGATTCTAGGAGTAAGTGTTCATTGTTACTAGAACTCTATATATTCCTGTTTTCTGAATTCCACTATGCCAGTCAGTTAATGAGTCAGGATTTTGTGGTATGTAATTGTAATTTAATTCAATAATAACTTAGTATGATTGCTGCCTTTAAAAGTAGTCCTCTCCAGAGGTTTCAACAAAATTCAACAAAAAAGATCTCAGCCTCAACAGAAATATTTGTATGTTATAGTTTCGTAGTGATCTATTTCCAGCAAAATTCTGTTCTAGAGGTGATTTCTACCTTTTTCTTTTTTTCTTTGTACTGTAGAAATTATTGTTCTTTTCACCTGGCCCATTGTGATGACATGCTGCTGCTCCACCAGAGAAGATCACCTTCTCCAATGTCCCTCTATTACCATGATCAAATTAAACTCAAAGCAGGTATTCTCATCCTAGCTCCGAAGTTTACTGTTTCTGTTCCAAACCCGAAAACAATCTTGTGCACCCAGAATGTGTCTGTAATATTATTTGGTCTAATAAAAGGTTATTTTCCATATAGCCCCTGGCTAAATTAATCATCTTTGCATCAAATCATCATCTGGGAATCTTCCTTTGCCCACAGTATTATCTTCTGCTTACTGATGCTCAGGTCATACTGGACTCCAGTTTTATTTAGTGCAAGTACCCTGTGGCTCCAGAGCTCCCCTGCTATTAATAATAATTTAAAATGCATACTGATAGACAGTTTTAATAGGTAGCTCATGTTGCTAGATTTAGGGATATGGAGAGAGAGCATGTGTGTCTTCTGATTCTTTGATTACTTGACTCGTAAGTTAATTTGAAGAAAAAATGGGATCTATTAATTTCAGTGGTTTCTACAGTGAAATGAAACTTGAACTTGATCCTGTTGTGTGGCAAGCTTCCCACTGAGGCCCTTTGATACTGGAGTGTTGTTTGCAGTCAAAATCAGTAACAGTGAATTCATGTTCATTAAAAGAGAGATGGTTTTAATTATACAGAAGAGGAACAGGAAATTAACAAAAGCTTGTTGGTTTGGTTATTATGGTACTGAGATATGTTGTATCCACGGGACAGCAAAACTATGCTAACCCGGTTATGCCGATCTGTATCAGAACCTGGTGTTCAATTAAACAGCCATATGTTACATACGTATCTTCTGTTTGGGGGAGTTTTTATTGTACTTTTCATCTTCTTTGAAAAGAACACTTCTGTATTATACATCTGTATTATATATATTGACAGTTGTTCACCTGTGACTCTTTTTTGATTTTTTTTTCCCCATGGTCTGCTTTTATTTTCTCACTGTAAACAATCTGTGTGTTCTCTTAAAGCATATGAACAGTTGGATGTCGTCTGTAGCATGGCTTCTATTATAATCCATTTATTGCATTATCTTTTAATATCAGCAGTGTAGTTCCCGTGTAATTTCAGTCTCAGTAGCATAACTTCATGGAGGCAAAGTCTGTTGTCAGAAAAGCAATTGAGTTATAAGATGTTACCACGGGTTGAATAATTACTTTTACAGCTATTGAAATCTGTTTTGTGCTTTAGAACACACGTTTTGTCATAGTCACAGGATCTTCCCCCAGTAGTCTTCTAGAGAGTGAGCACTTCTTTAGTGATTGCAATTTTAACTTTACTGCTTTCAAACTGGTGGTTTTTGAATGTATAGAGAGAATATATTTTTTTTTTTTTTTCTCAAAGTGTAGAAAGAAAAGCAACCTAGAAGTAAAATGAATGCACAAATTCAGTTATCTCATTTGCCTATTCATCAAACTTTGTTGAAAGTTAATTTTCATGGTTTTGGTAGATGTACTCTTTTGAGACTGTGCTTATTTTAAAAATATGGTGGCTTTTCCCTGGGTATACTCCCGTATGCATAGCACATTCCTAGAAGTACCAAATGTAAGAGATGTTGTGTTTGAGTTGGGATGAAAGTAATTCTGTACCACTGTCCTTACGTGGTCACAATTCACATGGAAAGCAAAGTAATTTTATCAAAGTGCAAATTGCATGGTTGGCAACTGTAATTTTATGCAGCATTAACACTTTTGACGTTGGTGTGATTACAGTTGGGGCTGTATTTATTTTCCTTCTGTCTTCATATGAATTCCACTTACTTTGTTCAAACTCAATCTTGAATTTTTGCTTAGAGAAAATTGAGTGCAGCAGCCCAACATTTATATCATATTGTGTGTTAATTAATTGTGTGTCTACAATGAAATAAAATTTAATAAATATTCACCTTTTAATTTTAGCTTTGCAAGAAACATGGTAAGCGTACAGATAGTTTTGATAGTTAATTTGAAGTTAATCTGTTGATAGAAGAGCTCCTTACTAAACTTTACAGAAAGTTTTTTAAAAAATAAAAATGAGTAATTCTTGAAGATGTTTTTTAGAGTTTGTGATGAGCTTAGGCTGAGTAATATGCTGAAAAAGGCATTCTGTATTTTTCTCCCATTCTTCAATAGATTATCCTTTTGTTAGAGAAGATGAGATCTTTTTGTTTCCATGTGCATCAGCAATGATTAAGTAAACCCAAGTCCTTTTTTTTTAAAGCTAGACAGAGGTTATCTTGTTTTGATTAATAGAAGCCATGCTTGCTATTTAAAGATTTAAGATTATCTGCTTCAGCTGTTTATCAAAAGGATAAGCAAAGTTATTAATTCCAACTTCAGACAACTTGCAAATGAGTAGTTAGGGTCCTCATTTTCTTCTGCTAGTTTTAGCATTAACTTGATGTGGTAGAGCACAAAGAATAATACCATTTACTCCAGCAGCAGCTGGAGTATCCTCGTATCCTTGACTCTAACAAAGCCTACTGTGATTTTGGCCTGAAAGCAATTCCATTCTTCAACTTAATCTAAGAACCTGGTATTTGAGGCACAGAAAGATACAATCTATTTCCTGAAGAACATAAAATGACAACACAAAGCTAGAGGACTTGTGGATGAGACTAGTTAGGGACTTTTATAGCAGGAACAGAGAACTGCAGATCAGTTCCTTGCATGAAAAATGAGACATGAAAAAGAGACCAAAAAAAAGTAAAAAAAAAATGAATTGTTTAGTACAGGCAAATAAAAAGAGAGAAAGAAAAAGGAATAGACTTGCACACAGTATAAATCATGAAGGGTGGTGAAACTGAAAATGAAGATCCTGGATTTTCTGTGATAAAAAGTAGAAGACTGGAATGAGGAAAGATAAAAAATAAGGATCTGGAGAGGTGAAATATTGTCAACAACCAAGAATTGCAAAGATGTGAATTATGGATGAAAGAAATATTTATAGGTCAACAGAAATAAGAAATATTTCCACTTCTTCAGTATTTATATCCATACGTTAGCCATGAGCTGTGAATCTTTATAATTCTATTTGGCCTGTGCACCTTGCCTTGGACATCACCTGCACTCTTGCTGCAGCAGCTTGTTCATGGACTCTTACGTTAAAGATGCAGCACTTGTTTAATTCTTCCAGTTTAATGGAAAATTGAGAAATGCTAGTTTGAAATTCTTTTTTTTTCAGTCAGGAAAAGTTTTATTTATTTTCTATCTTCTTCCAAATCCAGCAATACCAGTGACTGATCTTGTTTAGCCTGTAACTTGAATCATCGTTCCTTAGCTTCCACAAAAAGATTTTATTTTTGATAGCTTCATTTTTCTGTTAGAATGAATCTTGCTTGTGAAGCCTTCGTTACAGAAGATAATTATTTCATTAAAGGCTTTCAAAATCTCTGCATTAGCTTTCTTCTGGACTTGATCAATGGGCAGACAGTCTAGTGAAATAAAATTCAAATGAGATATTGCTAGTAGTTACAGACAGTCTGGAAATACACCATGGAGCCACCTTCCTATCTCTGGTCCCTTTAGTTGAGCCTTGTTCTTAGATGTGAGAGGCCGTAAAAAGTGGAACCTGAAGGCTGATTATACTCGGGCAAGGCAGTGTGCAATAGGATCACGAACAGTGCTCTAGCCTGTTGCAAATTCAGTGTCAACCTTTGCCAGTTTTTGAGGTCTTTGAGCAAAGCTGAATTTCTGAGACAATGTGGAATGTAGATCTGTTGGAAGTGTGAATGTGGGCAGGCTTTGTAGTTGATACTGTAATGGAGAAAGTGAATTACTGAGAACGCACCACTGAGTCTCATGAGCAAGCAGTGCATGAGGGAACAGCTCATCTTCACTTGCATGTTACCTCTCTTCAATCAGTCACTACTTGACTGGGCAATCTTTATAGAGTTACGCTTTCCTTCTATGTTGACAGATACAAGGTGTATATAATGAGTTACCAAATAAACTGAATTTGCAAAGCACGAGTATTTCTGTGGCATTGCGTTGTCCGTGCTACTTGCTGTCTTGTCTCCCCTGGCCCAACTGTCCTTTCCTGACCTGTGTCCTCTCCAGGGCTCAGACGCCACTAACAGCCACAGCTTGTTAGCAATTGGGATGTGTTAGTTGTCTTCTGGGAGTGCATCTTCTGGTGCAGTTTCACCTGAAAAGGATCCAGTTTGTGTGTTCCAAGACTTTAAACTAAGGGTATCTGGGAGATTCGCTTCAAAAGTGCAATTCTGATGTAAAATAAATTGACAATGTAGACACAGCCTGTGCACTCTCAGTTTCAGCGGTGAGGCACAGGAGAGGCTGGTACAGGCTGTATTTTGCCTGCTCCTGCCTTCTCCTGCCTGGCAGGGCAGCTCGCGTTTCCCAGGAAAGTCCTTGGGTGAGAAGAGCTGTCATGCCTTCCATATCCTCCTCGTTCTGAGATAACATGGCTTGGGACAGTGACAGTTTGGTCTGTATATGCAAAGCACTGTGCAAATATACAATCCCTTTAATATAAAATGAACATTATATTTTGCATTGTTTTTATTTTGGCATAAGCTTATTTTCTGTTGCAAAGTCAAGAGCAGTGCAACTGAGCTTTAAGAGCCTTTTCTTATGAAACCTTTGAGAATTGTTCCACACGGATTGAAGTAGAAAACAGAATTGGAGTCTCGTGTAGAATCAAAGCAAACATGACTGAAAGGAAGCCCAGAAGCTCGCTGCACTTGATCTGCTGCCCAAAACAAGATGGGCACGTCAACATGGTGTTCTTAACTATCTTTTTTCCCCCCTGATTTTTTTTGCAGGAGTTTTGGTGACACATATTTCTTGATACCTGCAGATGTTGTATAGCACTACTTCACTATCCTTGAAGTTATATCTTTTCCCCACTATGTAAACAAGATATTGCTTGTTGCAAATTAAGTCTTTTTTCCTTGCCAGTCTAAATACAGAAACAATTACTCCTTTACTCTTTCAGAAGCCTCTTGGTTATTTGAAAATTTCTTGACAGGTTCTGTTAGCCCAAAGGCTTTATTTAGGGCTGCTATAATTTATTTCTTTGGCTTTTAGGAGAATATATAAAGAAAAAGCAACTTTCTGTCTAATTTCCCACTGATTGATAATAGAGTTTGCACAAAATTAATATATCAAGGGAAACCTCATGTAGTGTGTTTTGTGTTTATATAAGAGGGTGAATTGTAATCAGTCATTCTGATCTTGGGTTTCTTTTAGAGAACAGAAGGCATATTTGCCCCCTCCATGAAATGAAAGCTTATTGATATTAAAAAAAAAAAGTGAAGTAAAAGATAGATCTGGAGCATACCTCCATTATGTTTGCAATAACCTCTAAAGTTATTTTGTGAAGCAATGCAAAAATTATAAACTCCTTTTCCTGGGAAGGAAGAAGAGTACAAAATATACTGCTATGATTGTTTATACATTTAAGTAATTCTTGAAAAATTATTGTTCGGAGAACCTATTCTAGTTGGGAGACTAATACTCACTGTTTTGGAATCATTATGTTGATGTTTCAGGCTTCCCACACGGTCTTACAAAGCTTGGCGTCTTCCTTGTTAGGAAAAGTTTTATTTTGCAAGGGACATCACTGCCAGGATATTATAAAACCACCATGAATCTCTTGTAATAATGGATAAAACGTGCATACTCCCCAATATATGCATTTTCCCAAAGGAATGAAAAATGTTTTGTGACTTTACACATTTAGTTTCACGATGCAGTGATCTCAGATGGATTGTATCCTATATCAAGAGGAATATGAAGAAAAATGCTGACCCATGTGGGTTTTACGTGATTGTTATACATGATTTCTTGTGGCAGCAGAGTCTTGGTGCCCCAGTCAAGGCCTCAAACCCCTTTGTACTGCAGATTCTAATATGGAGGCAGAACAGAGCCAGACCCTTGAGATGATCATTATATTTGAAGTTTTGACAAGACTGCAGGTGACCGAAGCAGGTGTTTGGAGATGTCAGGAAGCAAGCGTGTTTTGGCGGGCAGCCTAAGAATCTCAGAAGCCCCAATACAGCTATCTAGCTAATACCAGATATAGACATACACAGAAAGACCCCAACTAAAAGAATTAATTAGTTTGTTTAAATGTAAAGTAGGTAGGATGTAATGCACTGCTGAATAAATTAGTGAAGAGTTTAACAGAACAAAAAGAACAAGTTGTGTTGCTTTTGCATGGCCCAGCTCAAGAGTTAAAGGTGAAACCTAGTAAATTTTTTGCTTGTTCTGTTTTAGAACGTCAAGCGTGTACATCTATGGCTGGCTCCAGTGTCCTTCCCTCCAACGTGGCTGGTATCAGCAAAGAGCTGGTGGAACTGCAGCACCTCATCCAGTTCCCGGAGGAGGTTGCCAGCATTCTGACCGAGCAGGAGCAGGAGCTCTACCGGAAAGTCTTACCCATTGACTACCTCTGCTTTTTAACCAGGGATTTGGGTAATGCTGAATGTCCAAGCAAGATGCCATCTATTAAAGCTTCCATATCTGCTACTATTCTTTCTTCCCCCAATGGTGAACATAATGCTGTAGAGGATCTTGTGACAAGGTTTAATGAGGTAAGACAAAACTTTTTAAAGGCTTTTCATAAGCGTTATTACCTGATTTGTGTGTTAGTTATTTCCTTTCTCTCTCAGAGTTGAATTTAGCTGTAATGGCGAATTTGTAAAACATAAGTTGACCAGGGGATTTGGCTAAATGACTTGCACTGAATTTAATAGAAATTATGTGACTCATTTGCTCAGTGAGTTTGGAAAACTGTGACCTAAGTTTATCTTGCACATTGTAAAGTAAACAGGAAGAAAAAAATCACAGACTTTTATTTCGTTGTATTTATAATGACAGTATGGGGTATACTTTGTGTCAGTTTATTATTTTGTTCAGGAGCTGGAGCTTTATTTATTTGCTTTGGATTTTTGTAGACTAAGCATGATCCCAGGAGTCAGCAAAGAATTATTATAAACTAGAAGTTTCTGTATTCTGTATAACTACACTAATCCGCACTATTTATTGTTTTCTTTAATCACTGTGTGTGCGTTGAATATTGTTGTACAAAGAAGTGTCATTTGGCATGACACATTTACATAAGCCAAATTGTGAGGTGTTTGCTAAAATTTTACTTTATTTTTAGTAAGGTGATCTTCTGATGAGTTTAATAGGAAATTAATCAAGGATTGAGAAAAATGTAAAAAAAAATCCACCCCAAATACACAACCCAAAACAAAACAAACAAAAAAAACCCCTGAATAAAACCTCAGATTTTAGCTGTGGAAAAATCAACAATTTCTTTCTTCCTTTTTTTGTGTGAAGCATATGCAGTGTTAACAGCTTCTATATTCATAGAAGTGGAATAAAATGAAGACAGTCTTTTACTTTGTTATGCATGGCATTCTTATGCTTTAATAAGAGATTAAAATCATGCAAGTATCAAAAAGACAACACAAAACTAAGTAGACAGAGCAGAATATGTATTAACCCCTAGTGAACTTCCCACTTCCTGAGTAAATAAGAATCAGTGACTGAATATTTAGCATGCGTTGAAGTGTTCCTGTTTCTTGCATGTTACTGGGATTTAAGAACTAAAATAGTGTAAATATTCTTCTCTCACCTAATTCTATTACATGAACATAAAAGTTGCAACTTACAATATTAAGTCTTTAGACAGAGACTAAAAATTGTTTAAATTAGCTCTAGTTACTGTATTTAGGAAAACACTGACTGTTGCATAGCTGGAGAGGAATCTTGCTGCTGACCCAGCTCGGGTCCTCCTTCCTCTGGTGGTTCTCATACGGTGATCACGAGAGCAAGGGCAGTGGGAAAAAGGCGAAGTGGTCAAGTTCTCATATGACCTGGTGGGGGACAACGCCAGAGCAGTTTGTCGGGGCATTTTGCAGTTAGCTGTAGAAATTAGATTCACCGTCGTGTGTTCTGACACCGAACAGTCACAGGATTGAAGAGCGCGTAGGTGGTGAAGAAGTCTTGTCAGAAATGACTGAGAATATTCCATATCAATGAGGATTTTAAGATTCAAGTTGCCTTTTTGTAAAATAGTCGGCAAGTTAGAGGTTTGTGACTTTGCAATTTTTGTAGTCTAGCATTACTTGTTTGGTAATGCTACAGGGTAATTTTTCAGATAATTTTCATTAATTCCTGAATATCTGGTGCATAGATTATATAATATTTAGTGCAATGGATTATTCTAAGTATAATCTGGAATATTTTTTTAAAACATAAATGTTATGTGTTTAAATGGAGTTATTGTAAAATAGTTACTGCTTGTAATAAATCACTGTTTTGCTATCTGCTTTATCTCATGGTGGAGAGTATCAGTTGCCATAGCCAATCACAAGTGTGAACTTTCAAAATGTCTTTGTTTATAAATGGCAAGAAAATTCTTGTGCAAAGAGTCATGCTTTTGTTGGCAAAAGTCAGTGAGCACTTGCTGATTTTTTTGGCATTGCTTATAGAAATACTGAGGTGTATTTACAGTGTGGGAGCCAGAATGACTTCTAGGATGACAGGCTTCTGATACATAATGGGAAAAAAATAATTTCATGTACTAACAGTGATTATAGTACATAGAGCGTTTTTCATAAAGCAATATGTTTTTAAGTAATTTTTCTGATACTACATCTTGAGGAACGCTTTATAACAGTTGTTTAGAATGACAGTCAATAATTGCTGTTTTGTGACGCAAAGGAACTTCTTTATTTAATAGAAAAAATACTAACATTTTCATGAAAGCTTAGAGTGAGTTAGGGCAGCAGGAGTATTATAAAATTAATTAATAAAAATAATATTAAAATATTTTCAAATTATTAGAATATATTTTTTAAAGTGAGTTTAAGTGAAAAGTAGGGAAAAATTGGTCTTATTGAGGTAAATTTTACTAGTATTATTTACTGTTTAAATTCCAGTAACTCCCAGAAACCTCCATTCATGACTGAAGTTGCAAATTCCCACTGGCTGCAGAGTTCAAGATGAAGTGGTAGATATTGGAAAACATCACATGTTTCCCTTATACTTTAGATATGTTTGCTGTTACAAAACTGTTGTTTTCTAGACGTGAATGGTTTAAGAATTGTTGCTGGTGAGATTACATAGAGTAGGAGTATCTTCTAATTGTTTGTTTAAACCTTTGTTTTTACTATTGGTTAGTGTTGCTTAAGATGAATTACAGTGTTTAGACTTCACTGGAGTCTGACAGGTATAGGAAAGACTTACACAGGAAGAAGCACTTGTGTTGAGCGGTCAGCCCTAAGCCTTGGCATGGAAACAGTCTATGAAAAATTGCAGGACTGAATCAGAAATCAGTTGCCCTCTGCAGTAGTTGGTGCTTGAAGACAATCAACATGGCTGAATGTGCAATAAATAACTGCTGTTATTTTTCCCACTCAGTTCTCATTTGTGGAAAGTCCCAATAGCGGGCATACTAACACTGGATGAAGCCTGTACTCTGCATTTTCTTTTGTCATATTACCTGGAAAAGGTGTTTTGACTTCAAGGACTAGAAGTGATTCAGTGAGCACATCAGTGCTGATTATCCATTAGGAACACTTCCTAATTTTTTTTTTCTGTAGGAAGGCGGGATGACAGTAGCTGGAGCTTTTGCTAGCTCCAGTGTTTCATTATATCTGTAGCTTGTTTTGAAATCTTGAGTGTCTTGCAAGATTTCTGAAAACTATTGAGTCTCTTAGTATGGCAATGCAAATACATTTTGTCAGATACTCTTGTTCTGATATCATAGCATTGTGAGATGAGATGAGATGAAAAGTGTAAAAAGGATTGAAAAAAACCCAACAAACCAAACCACCACCACCAGAAACCAAGTGAAGAAGCATATAGTGAGAAATCTGCATCACAGGTAACTTGACACACAAGGGAGAAATTTGTGCTTGCGCCTCAGGCCAGAAGGACTTCATGTTGAAGTGGGATGCGTGAGCCTGTTCCTTGACAAAGGTTGAAGAGGCTTTTGGCCAGCCAGACATTAACCAGTATCTTAGTGTTACCGAGTGAAAATGCAAAAAGGAAGTAACGATAGGGGTATAAATGTAATTATTTTTTTTTTAAACAGGAGCTCTATTCCTACTTTTAAGGCAAGGTAACCCAAGGTAACCAACTTAGAGGTTTAGGAGAACTCCTTTGTTACGCTCTTTGTGGCAACGTTTCCACAGCCTGTTTACACCTTGCCTGAAGATCTACACAATTTGTTTTTAATCTGCAACAATCTGAACACGGTTATTATAATGTCAGTGGCTGCTCAAGGTATCAGTGGTCTGAGTCCTCTATGTTGTGGAAAAGACACAGTTTGTTTACCTCTGGGAGCTGTGATAACTGCTCACCGTGCCCTATTTTGCATGCCTTCAGTCAGTGCTTTGACCTTAAATTCAGGGGTAGAGCAGGAACTCTACAGCAGCTGGAGATACCACTCACAGATACTGGATGAAACTAGTAACTGAGTGGCTTTTGTTTCTGATGTGTTAAGATCTTAAAAAACTAGACAACAAAGATTGGAGACATAGATTATCCTTATTAATATTCACCAAAGATGGAAATAGATCCTCTTCATGTACGCATTTTTTCTTTTCACTATCAAGAATGATGGGAAAAAAAAATGCAGTAGTAAGTAGTGTAGAGACATGAAAGATGGATAGCACGGATTAAAGCTGCTGTCAAGCACTCCATGAATAGTAGCACAAACATGCAACTGGTAAATCCTGTGCTGCTGCGGCTGGGAAACAGAAACTGCCTTTGTTTAAGAGAGCATGGTTACGGCTTAGACCTGACACACAGTTACTAGAAGGGATTCAGGCATTATGTCTTTTCTTGTGTCTTTTCTTGTCATGGGTTTCCAAGTATCAGTTTATTCCTTGCTATGTTAATAGAGGTGGCTTCCTTGACAAGGAGCTTGAATAACCAATGACTTGTTTCAAAGATATGTTGGAAGAAAGGTCAGTCATGAATGATCTGCTTGAATCCCACAAAATGGAATGAAAGACATCCTTAGATTGTATTTCATTTGTATTCTAAGTTTTGGGTCATTCCAGCTCTCAAGTCTGTACAGAAATTCACAGGAAAATAAAACATTCACAGGAAAATAAGAATCATATAATCTGTTAATGTTGCAGTTTGTCTGCAGGATATACTGTCTCTGATGGAGTTTTCAGGCAGATAGAAGTTCATGTGACATGTAGCCCAGTCACTAAAGATTTGTAATGTATACATATATAGACATGTTTTTTTTCAGGTTTTGCTTCCCTAGGGGTACTATAGAAAGATGACAGTCATGGTGGAGATTGCTACTGAAGTTTGAATAACTTCTGTAATGTTGCTATAGAAAGCCTGGTCACTAATGTTTAAGAAATAATTCATAAATCTACAGGTAAATTAAAAAATAATCAAAGATTTAGAGGGCTTTTCAACATGTGGAGTAGATGCAGTAGACTTGAAAAAGGAAAACTTAAAAATGGTGGGTAACCACAGAAGAACGAGAAATCCAGACAAAAGGTATTACAGAATTACCATGATTATATGCTACACTGCAGAAAGAAGTAATAGCAGTAATAGTAGTATATTTTTCTGCTCTGATAGAGCACTGACTACTAGAAGTTTAGTTTTCATGGATGTATAAAAACTGCAGGAGAAAACTATTAAGGAATTAAGGAGGTCCTGCAGAGGTAACTGGGAAGAACTTAGGGAAATGGTACCACAGTGTGTTTTAGGACCCTGAGAACTGTAACAACATACTTTTTTCCGTATCTCTTTGTTGCCTACTGTGCCGTTCTCTTTTTCATTTTGTTCTTTTATCTGATTCCTTTATGGTATTATGAGTTGGCCCTGCTTCTTCACCTCGAGTGCCATGTGGTCCTTACTCGGTACTGTACCTTTATGGTATGTTGCAGTCTTCCTGGGCACCTGTTTCTTTTTCTTTATCTTTACTCTCCATTTATGCTTTTTTCCTCCCAGCCACCCTTCTGCCTCTTGCCAGCAGAGCAACCACAGAAACACAAGTTCAATGTACATGTTGTAAACATTTATGTTTATGTAAACATTGTAAATATTTTCAAGCATTATTTTATATAAACATGAAAAGAGTCTCTTGTAACTCCATCTTTCTGGCCACAACTTCAAGTAAAAGAAAAGGGGAAAAAAAAGAAAAAAAAAAAAAAGCAACATTTAATTTTCTACGCTGATATGTGTACAAAGCAATTGTGCTGCCTTAGATTGAAAGTTGCACCAGATTGAAAGATCATTAAAACAGCTGTCTGAACGTAGTCCCACTATGGAACTGAAAATGCAAAATAAGAAGTTCAATGCATAAGGTGATTTTTGGGAAAGATTGAATTGCCAAAAAATAGGCTAAGAAGGTAAAAATGTTTGAATTGCTCCAGTATAGCACTGCTACTAGGGTAGTTTCATCATTCACCAAGTCATTTTTCATATTCAGTAAAGTTAATTAAAAATATGGCTATTTAGGACATTGATGATAGTTTTATTTTAGGTGGTTTAAATTTGCAAGTTTTCTTGATAGCTCATTCAAAAAACAATTTTAAACCCTCACTAGCAAAATAGAGATGTATCATTTTACTGAAATAACGGAATGTAAATAAATATTGTACTCTCTCTCTTAGTTCAGCATTTTTTTGCAATGCCTAAATGGGTTTGCATAATACTTTTAAAAAGAAATATCAAACTGTTTCCAGTCCTTGTTTGGGATAGTGTTTAATCAGATTTAAAATGGTAAATGTTCTTTGTAAGGTTATATAATTTCACTCAAGTATGTGAAGGGAACCATCTGTTCATCAGATATGCTGTTTAAAATACTCAGATTTTAAAAATGCACCTGAAAATTATGTTGCATATGATACGAAAAGCCCCAAAATTTTAATAATGACAACTTAGTGAAACCCATGTGAAATATATCAGTTCTGTGTTATATACTGCGATCCTTATATTCATCAGTATACACTGACGGGTTTGTGCACATTACCAATGCAAAGGAACACAGTGTAGCCAGCTATTGATGCTAATGCTGTATACTGCCGGTGTTTAAAAACCCTCATAAATGGGAATCTGCTCCATAAAAATAAGAATAATATCCTTCACCAACACTTTTACTTTGTGGAAAGACTTCGTAGTGTTGTGAAAGATGGATTTTTTTGTGTGGTTTTTTTTTTTTTTTTTTTTTTTTTTTGGGAGGGAGAAATCAAAGTACACTGATATACTAGGAATTCTGCTTTTAAACAAGACAATATATGTTTTTCCCCTCTTACCATAAATACTGCATAACATCTGATGGGGGTTGGTTTTTTTACATGGATTTTTCATGTTCTTCAGATTTTACATGAATTTATTGATTTTTTTCAAACCAAATAGTTCAAACCAGAATGGCTTGGTTAAATGGTTACAGATTGTCCTGCTTATCCTTTGGATACCTGAAAATTCCACTTCTTGTTTTGTATTCAGAGACTTCTCATACACATACTTAATTTTGTCAGTGCTAAAATTGCTTGCTTTCTTACTCCAGTGTAGGCACTAGTTAAATCAGCTACAATTTATTATAGAAAGATATCCATGGCTAATTTGTATGTGTTAGGTATTAGAAAAGGTATGTATTGTAATTTTACTTTGTGATAAAGCAAAAGATTTTACTTGCTAGCAATGGTAAGTGTTAAACTTCAGGTAGACAGCTGTGTTTGCTCATTTCACCTCTGAAAGCTGCATCTCTCAAGTATTATGAAGTTCCTAAAAAATGTAATATAAAAATAGAAGACGTCATTTCTTCCATGTAGCATCACCCAGTGAAGTATGTAGCTTGGGAATTGCTGTAAAAGCCTTATAAACTTGAGAGTGGGGGAAACGAGTGTGAAGCAGTACAAATAACAAAACACTGGGCTTTGCAGGTGGAGATTCTTAATAGTTTCCTCCCTCAATACCACCTCTGTATGAAAGATAAAATATACCACCTTCTGATAAAAGATAAGCAATAAATAAATTCCCATTAAAAAAAAATCACACAATACATTCTCTAGCATCTATATGAAGGATAGTAAATACTTTTTTATATATATGAATTATTATAATCTTGAGTATTGGAAGACTAAAAGAAGAAAAGGAGTAACGTAAATCCATGGCGTATTTAGGGATACAGTTAATAATCCAAGATGCATTAAGCACTGTTCCATCCTGTGTTCTGCATGAAGCAGGATTCCTGTAGAGTAAATGGTAAACAGTCCCGTAGTTTACACTTGTAAGGACTTGAAGGTCATGTGCCATAACTTGACGATCAAGTTCCGTCACGGGTGTCTCTTTTCTGTCCTTCATATTTTATTGGTAAAAGCAGCTGAGCATCAGTAATAAGCTATATCCTGCCCCTGACAAATTGGGAGATTTTTGCTTGCATATAGACCTGATTTTAAATCAGTGGTTGTTCAGTGACTGGGTAATCAAATACACAGGCTCATATTATATGTCGAATGATTGATATAGATTTCTCATGTTTAAAAGTTTAGGGTGAGTTTGTTTAATTTTGGTTAATAAAATCCTAGACTTTAAAACTATATATTTCTTCTAATAATTATATATTCTCCTAGTAATTATATATTCTCCTAATAATTCTGACAGTTGAGTTATAGGAACTTTTCTTTCTAATTGCCTTAAAAAAATACAAATTAAAAAAGAAATCTGAAAATCAGAACAGAATCTCTGGAGCCTTCTGGGAGCATGATGTCCTGATTAATGAAGGCTTATCTGTCCTAAATAAAGGTCTATCATTGCTACAGTTGTGAAAAATTCCAAGTTAAGTTAGTAGAAACATTGAATGGCACTCAGTCACTGACTTCAAAATATTCACAGTATGTTTGAAGATTAACGCTGAGTTGTAGTATGCCTTTCCCAAATACATTAGCAGTATCTGACTTGAATTTATTTATAAACTTGATCAAAGTAAGATAAGCCTAAAAACCTTAAAAAAAAGTTTATTGAAAAAGAATAGATCTCAGATCTCTGCAGTTAAAATAGTAAGAGGTGATAGAAGATGACAATTTAAAGAAACCTAAAGCTTTTACAGATCTTTTTGTATTACTGTGCTTGAGATCATTGCTAAGCTACAGTTTGGCACAGTGTCGTCAGTGCTATTAGGGAACCAGAAAATATTTAAATCTTAAATAAGTATCTATTTAATTTGATATTGTTTAATACTTAATATTAGTATGCAGTAATCCTGAAGGACACTCATTTTTATCTATCTGAATGATGAAAAGATGGATGTTATTATCAACTTGTTTAAGTGGATCGTTTTTCAATTTATGACTTTTCTCGTGTCTTACAATCGTGTGGATTATAGTAATGAAGCCAGGATACTTTTTCTCATACTTTTGAGACTCATCAGCAATGCAGCGGAAATCTAATTATAGGTTTGCTGTGGTGATTTCTGTTCTGAAGGGAGTTTAAAATGAGCCATGTAAACAGAACTATGTAAGTTGATTGTGAAAAAAAGTAAACTCAGGAAATAAGGGTTAATATGTTGGTATTTAGATTGTGATCTGACATTAAAGTGGTATCTAACACAAAAACCTGGTCCAAACAATGTTACTGCTCATGCTGATGAATCCTTGCAATGTATTTTGATCTTCTTGGCAAGGCTAATACTGTCCATTCTCTTGGCTGGGCTGTGCTGTCTCTGGTCCTGGAGCCAGCTGGTTCAGGTAGTGCCCGAGCTGTGAAGACCTCTCACTGCCACAGTGTTCACCTGGTAACCAAGCAGCTGGTACCGCATGGTACTTCATCTTCCAGTTAGGTGCTCCTCAGGCGTGATGCAGCTGGGGAGGTGGCTATGCAAGCCAACCAAGAATGAACTGCTGGAAGAGGAGGTGCTGTTCTGGATCCATCTGGCTGAGGTGTCCAGAAGTCAGAGCCTGCCAGGATGGAGCTTCCCTTTCTTCTCTTCCCTTGCTGGAAAACCGCTTTTGGAGGTGGAGATCACACCTAGTTTTGGTGCTAGAGAAATTGTGCTGCTTCAAAATACTGTCCATGCTACTTGCTTGCCAAATTGGAAAAAGCAAAGTTTTCAATTCAACCTCCAGGTGAATTCCATTGCCACCAAAAAATAAATACATATGTGGGGTTGTTCCCTGCTTTTCTTTTGTGTGAGGTGCATCTAGCTCAGGTGTACACAGGAAGCAGCTGAGGAACTTTTATTTGAATGAAGATCTTGAAAACTTTGTTATTTCTTGCAGCAAAAATGTAGTATATGCATTACTGGCTATTTTGGGGATCCTGTGGAAGCTCCACAGTCATTTGAGATTGTCAGTGATTCCTATGGAGGCATAACTTTGAGGATATACTCTGGACTGCTCACATATTTATCAATAAATCACAAAATCAAGAGTATGTTTATTGAGTGTCGTTTTAATTAATATAATTAAATTTCCTCTAAGCTGTCATACATGATTTTTCCTGAAGATCGCAGTCCTTTCAATTTACCTGCATTTCAGTGTTGTTTGTACATAATTCATTTTACTTGTGGCCCTTATGAGTAATAACGTCAAATTAATGCCATACCCAAGCTATTCCTGTGTGCATTTATTTAAGAGCTTTAGAATATTGTTCTTCATTATAAACTTCTTGGATCCACCAGTTCAGTCTGTCTGGGCAGATTAAAATCTTCAGGGAGTTCAGAGCTGGGAAATGACCTCAGTCAGCTGAGGTCCAGCTTTGGTTTTCTGCTCCTTTAAAGCCTATTGATTCAACCAGATCTCCCACCTTCAAAACTTCTATGACAAAAATCCCCCATGGCATTTTAAATGGATAACTGGTAGTTCGGCTCATTAATTCTGTGTTTGTTTCCTAGCTGGGCTCCAGGACCACATTTAATTTGTTGGAAGTGCTCCCTCGGCACTGTTATCTGACTGAATTCTCTTCGCTTTCCGGCTGTCTTCACTAAAAAAGCTAGAACTAGGAAAGCTGTTGCCGATGTTAGGCACAGCACTCAACAAAAACCTCACTGAATGTAACGACATAACCATTGTTCCCAGCTCCTGTCCCCTGCTCCCTCCTTTCTGACAGTACTGTGGCATTTTAATCATCTCTGTTCTAGTCTCAGACTGATGAAACCTTCCAATAAATCAGTTTTGGGGTACCAGGCTATTCTGCTTTTTGAGAAGCCCATGTGCTTTCTGAGAAGTCCTCCTTTCTGGGGCCTGTATGACGCATTCAGATTCATCAACCAACAGTCTCTGAATAATTAACAGAAAAACTTTATGGAGACCTGACGCTATTCAGAACCACCAGAAAGGTCAATTTATGCTCCTGGCGACTGCTAGTTATGACATAAAAGAACTCTAAATCAAAACAGTCTGTAGCATATGTACAGGAACAATTCTGTTTCATTCCTAAATTCATAAACATGTGTAGTGATATGATTGAAATCTTCCATTATCTGACTAAGTGTCTCAGCCTGCTCTTCGCACTTTTCCTGATCTCCAGGAAAAATGTAAATACTGAAGTTTCTAAAGCAGGCATGTTCATTATTTTTCTGGACTGAATGGTATCTTTAGATGCTCAGTTCCGTCCCCTGATTCTGCCCAATCCATTATATCTGCCTTTGCCCATTCTGTTTTTAAATTTAGAGATTTATACACTTTCTTTTTCCTTCTTGTTTAGTGAAAGATTTTATTAATGTTTCCTACTCTTTCTGTAAGTCTATTCTTGTCCTGCAAGAGGAGTGAGCATAAATCCCCCTTCATGGCAGACTACTGCTTTTTGCACCCTTATTTTCCTCTTACATACACATATGCCATCTCAACGCTGCAAAGGAGTATTCATACTGACCTTTATCATTTTTTGTTTGCTTTTACAGAATGTTTGTAGGAGTTCATAATAACTGTTTATAGCAGTCCTAAACTCTCTATTAAATAAAATTTCAACAAGTGACTGTCCTAGTTTCAAGATTGCTTCTTAGTGAGGAGTCTGAATTCAATTGCTTTTTTAGACATTCTTTGTCCATTTCGATACTGTTTCTCCTGACCATTACATCTTTACTACCTTATATTAAAATGGATCTGTTAAAAATTGTATTATTGTTTAAAATGTTTAAACAAATATTAATCAAACTGTCATTACCATGCTTGGTATTTCATATCAAATAAATATTATTTTTTTGTGTGAGATTCCATGTTTAGCATTTACATTCTCCTAAGAGAACCATTTCTGGAAAATGAGAATAATATCCAAAACCAATATGTAATTTTATTCCAGCATACACAAACAAACCTATTCCAAACTTGAATCACAGATTTAACTGTTTTGTATTACAATTTCTGTTGTGGGGGGTTTTTTTTAACTTTATTACCTTTTATTCTGGTTTTGCCCTTGTTTGACCCCCGTGTCTTGCAGTGCTCTGGTTTGTATTTGGGGGGTGTTTGTTTGTTGTCATTGGTTTTTTTTCCTCCCATACCTTCATGCTCTTCAGGTGTACACTTCTTTGTTGGTTCCGTTTTTACATTTTAGGAATAACCAGTTGAGCACTTCAAATGAAATTTCAGCTAAATTCAAGTTCTCATTCAGAGCCGTTGCAGCAATTAGATATATCTTCTATAGGGCAGCCAATATTAATAGTTTTTGTTTATTTATTTTTGTATTGTGACCTCTACAGCAACAGTGCATTAAGGCTGTGTTTGGAAAGGCTACCCAAGCGTGTTCACATGTACAACATTGGGTTCTGGTAGTTCTACCTTAGTTGAATACTCTGTACCTGTTATTTGCTCCTCATCTTTTCTGGTTTTTACCTGTTAGTTATAAAAATGTACAGTAATTACTAAAACAGTAGTTAACCTATTTTCTTTCGATTATCACTAGACTTGAAGCAGGTTTCTTCCAGCTCTTGCCTTCCATACCGAAGTTGTTTGATGAGGGCTGGAGCAGGTAGAACACTGTGTCTTAATGGGTCCATTGTCCCTTGATCCTCACATCCCATTAGAGCATCCCCGTGGTATGCACTCCTGAGTGTGTCCTTACCACTTGAAAGACAGAATGATTTTGTAACCTCATTTCTTCAGGAATTCAGTCTTAAAAATGTGATTTGTTTCTACACACATGTACTGTGCATATACTGGAGCTATGGCTTGTCTTCTCATCTGCACATTTCTCCTTTATTGAACTTGATTGATTTGAGCATCAGAAAAATTAAATGGTAGCTTAGATTTTTTAATATTCTTTGGCTGTTCTCCATCAGGAGAGGCTCAGAACACTATGTCTGTATAGATGTGCATAAATGGAACCCTTATATATTTTTAGTGTGTTGTTTTTTTCTTTCTGTTAGTACTAATGCTTTTACATTTTATTCCACATGCTTGTTTTTTTAAATAAAAATCTATGCCCCCTGAGAGGTGAACTAACATTTTCTAATTTTTGTAAGCCTCTCCTTACACTGGTATTGTCTGTAAACACTTGAATCCTTCAGGACCAAAGAATGGAACTCAGTGTCAGTAAACAAATCACGTTTATTGCTTCCTACGTGTTTACACAATGACAAAAATCAAGCCCCCAGGGAATCATATTGCAAAAAGAAACAGTTGGTTTAAATTAGATGTCCATGTAAGATATAGCTACTTTTTATGGATGTTGTGGGAACATAAATTGGAAAGAAAATCTGCACACTGATAAAATGCAGGAATGTTTTTTATTTGTTTAAATACAAACAGAATCGTGTACTAAGTTAATTTCTGATTCTGGCATTAATTAATCACTGAACAGAAGTTGGTAGTATGGTCACACTTAGGAAGGTGGTGGGTTTTCTGTTTTGTTTCTTCTTTGTTACTTCATTTGTGGTCTTGCAAATAGTGTGAATGATTTTAAATGTTCAGTGTGTATAGAAATTAGCAAATTTGTGAGTTACATACAACTACCAGTTTTGTTAAATTAAGCAAAAATAAAATTTCCAATTTATTAATTTTCACTGTCCGTGTTGTAAGAAGCTGGGTTATTCAATGCGAGGCTGAGATTTGTAAGCTATGTTAATGAGAATTTACACTGCAGATCTCTCTGGCAGCTTTAGAAATCAGCACTACCTTAAGCTGTCCATTTTCTTCCATGGCCTGAGCGCGTATTCAGAATATCTTAACATACAGCAGTTTTTTGTTTAGTGTAAGTACTTCTAGGCTGTTCTAATGTGAGTATGTCTCTGCATAAGGTGTGTTTGCAATGCATATGTGATTTGGCCGTTAGTGTATAAGCAGAATTATGACTGATACTCTCCTGATGGAAGGAAACAAAAAAATCCCACGTTATCCATCAAGTATGAACGAATGCTCCAAGTGACATTGGTTTGGCTGACTGTCCTGTCCGTTTTATTTTACAAGGTGAGCTCGTGGGTTACCTGGCTGATCCTGACTGCAGGTTCTATGGAGGAGAAACGAGAAGTCTTCTCATATTTAGTTCATGTGGCAAAGTGCTGCTGGAATATGGGCAACTACAATGCTGTAATGGAATTTCTGGCAGGGCTAAGGTACTGGCAACTCTTTTTTTAAATGGCTTTTGAGTGACGGATTACACTGCAGATTCTGTTAAGCAGAGATCTCTGGAGAACAATGGACTAAACAGAAATCTGTGGCTAAATCACATCATCTCACCCTGTGACTTTCTAGTAATCCTATTTGGACAAATGAATCATACTAAAAGCTGTTTTTTTCAAAATGTTCTGGAGACACCATTTGTTTTCCTCGTACATGCTAAAAATGTTACATTAGAAAACATACTTTTTTTTTTTTTAAAAAAAGATAAATTTTTCAAATGTGAAGAGGAAGTGGGAAAGCAGTTGTGGTTTATCTGATCAACTAAAACTAATATAACTTGGGTTTGGAGTTTCCAGAACACAAGTGAAACAGAATTGTGATAATGTTCTAAAAGTGTCAGTCTTGAATTGTAGGGAAAAAACCAAAACCAACAACAACAACCCAAACAAACAAACACCAAACCTGAAAAAAACAAACAAAGAGCTGTACCTCTTTTTTAACCCATCCAATTTACTTATACTGACTGATGTTGGGATCTCATGCTGTCATGGTCTTATATAGCCAGACCTGCAGTGTCTCAGGAGAAAGGCAGTGTGTGGGGTTAAGGACAGTTTGCTGCTCTCAGCTTTCCCGTGGAACCGCAGGTTCCCCTGGGCCGGGTGAGCGGGAACACTGTGCCTGTGCAAGGGTAGCAAATGGGACCGAACAGGGGTCTTGGCTTTGACCTTCCGTGTATATCGTGTTTGTGTAACAAAGCTTTAAAGTGTTTGTGTTGTCACTCTCTGTGGTTTAGTAAGGATTCTCATTGAGCTGTTTGTTTATATTTTTGGTTTATAAAACACATTTGAAACACTCGTAGGCACAGGGAGTCTTTGAGCAGAATGCATCCACAGCCTCCAACCCATGTAATTTGTGAGGGAAAATGCAAAGCCAATTAAGGGCCTTATTTTATCTGTACTACATCTGCACAGCACAAGGGAAAGAGGAGAGGAAGGCTAGTGCTGATCAGCAGTGTTTCTGGGACAGGGACAGAAAGTGGGGTTAAGGGTGTTCTCCTGTTAGCGTGTCCACAGACCTTTTGGTACGTCTGGGGTCAGGAGGGGGTGGAAAGGCCATCTCATTGCACAGACACACAGCGCGCAAGGTGAGAGACCTCTCAGTGGCACTCGCAGTCCTCAGAGAGCATCAGGAGCTATTTCTGTTTGAAATCAAAGATTCCTTTCATCTGCCGTGCTGCATTGGTGCCTGAGGGCTGGAACATGGTCCTTACTTACTTATTTCTGTGAAAAGAAACAATTTATTTCGTGAGTGAAATGGCAAAAAAAATCAATGTAAACTATTTTAAATAAATTTAATTTAAAAAACCCCCTTTTGCTAACTTTATGATTCTTCATAATACAACTAAATGAATTTGTAATAAACCATCTGGTTTATTTTATGCCATTTCCTTAATCTTTTCTTATTTCTTTCCAGGCCCTTATAAATTTAAGGCTATGATACAATGAAAATGTTGGAATTCCTGCTTGTATGTCTTATGCAGCTGGGCTTTTATTAAAATGTCAAATGCTACTCCCATAGGTCAGACTGCTTGTTTCTCCCTTTTGTTTTTGTTCCTTAAGAATTCAAAGAGGAGAAAATGGTCCAGAATTTTCATAAAAATAATGACCTTGATTTCATTCATTCATTTCTGAGTAATGATGATAATTTCCTCTATTACATATATGCTGCAGGTGTTGAACTTGAATGTAAATAGTTTTTAATTTTTTTAATGAATGTTGTGATCTCTTTTGCAATAGGTCAAGAAAAGTTTTAAAAATGTGGCAATTTATGGACCAGTCTGATATTGAAACCATGCGAAGTCTGAAAGATGCTATGGCACAACACGAGTCATCATCTGAATACAGGAAAGTGGTCAACCGGGCGCTCAATATTCCAGGCTTTAAAGTCGTTCCATTCTGTGGCGTATTTTTAAAAGAGCTTTGTGAAGTTTTGGATGGAGCATCAAGCCTCATCAGACTCTGTCCACGATATAACTCCCAGGATGAAACATTAGAGGTAAATGAGATCGATATTCTAAGAGGTTATGTTCATAGCCATCCAGTGTTTTGTTTTATCTTATTTGATATTATTTTATTTTGTATTGTTTATTATTCTATACTAAGGCATCATCTAATTAAAGTTTTCTAAACCAGACTGTTGCCACACTGTTCAGTTACATGGACTTCCAATTTCATTCCCGTAGTTACTGTAGCAATTTAGGTTTGGTTGTTTATACCTAGTTCAATATCAGCCTACTGAGAAATTAACATTAGTGCGAAAAAGATCATGTTTATGCTTTGGGTAAAGTAAGTATGTAAATCCTTAAAGATGTAACTATTTTCTGTTAAGTGCTCTGACCTTCCACTTAGCTCATTAGGAATTGGAAGTGTTTAATTTCCTTAAAAACAGAATTTAAAAGCTCAGTGGATCAAGCTTCTCCTCTATGAAAAGAATAAATTCCTTTGAGTTTTATCTTTTTGGTTTTAAAAGAAGAATGCCACTGTTACATGAAAAGATGAAGACCGAGGCTTTTAAAAAGTTTTCAGTGTATTGTAACTTAACGTTACTTGATTTATGCAGTGATTTGGTCTGTTTAGGATTGGAAGTGGGTATAAAATCCTATTAGAAGCTAATAGGAAATAGATGCTAAATATTGCGAATTCTTTTAAAAATGTCTCCAATGGGTAGATGACACAATATTTTAGTTATTACTATATTAATCTTTTAGATATCTCTAGTTTGTTTCAGATTACAGTGGACAAGATAATTTCTTGCAACGAGTAGGCCACGATGGTTTAAATAATCCAGAAAAAGAATCAACAGCAATCAGTATCTTTCAAACTATTCGGAGCTGCAGTCGCAGTTTGGAATCTGAAGAGAGTGAAGATAATTTTAGTGAAGGGAACAATTCAAGAAAAAACTCCTTGAAGGACAAAAACCGGTACCAGTAGGTCTCATTTTATTTTCTAGTGTGACCTGTATATTTCATGTTTTTAATCTTTAATTTCCTTTTACCAAGGCTCACTTTTAGAAATAAGGGTGACTTTAACATCTTCCCTTGCATTTATCCTCTTCCAATTCAGAACTTTTCTCCCCTGTACTTATGCTAAGTATCTGATACTCTAATGCTTGGAAACTCTCTGTATAGTTATATTTTCCCTCATGATGTAATTACTTCCTCTCATGATAAGGGCAAATCCTTTTTGTCTTACACACGGAGCTTTAAAAATCCACAGTTACGATTACAATTTTGACCTGTGGTGACAGGAATAGCACCAGGACATATCTGTTATCAGAGCTGAGAACATTATATTCTGCATGCTCGGGCGGTGTTCTGCCTCCTTCAAAATAAAGGTTATTTATTATCCTTCAAAAGACCTCTGCTTTTAAGGACATGTTTGTTTGAAGCTTTTAAATTATGTCCAGAAAACTTCAGTAAGTCAGTGCACATTTTAAATTTGCAAGTTGCTGTAGTCCTGCTATTTTGCATAGAAGTTTACTTAATTGTGCCCCATGTAAAAAAAGCCCAGTGTTCAGTAATCTCAGATTTTCACTTCAAAGACCTGGTGTATTATGTACTATTCACCAGCAAGAAATATGGTAAATACAAAGTTTAAGACATCACTTCTTGTTCTAGAACGCTTCTTTCCAGTGAAGCTACAGCCCATGTAGACAAAGGTGGATCAGCTTTAAACTAAGTAACCGTGCTAGGGTAACTTAAAATCGAGTAACAGAACTGTACTGTTCAGAGGTGAAGCACTGTAAAGTTACATGAGGGCTTGCAGAGAGCACGCTTTGGTCACTGCTTGAGTTATTTTACTGACAATGTGTATCAGAAGTATCCAACATATTTCAGCTACTTACACATAAAATCTAATAAGTGACTGCCTGAGAGGGAACTACTATCTTCCTGTTTTAAATGCATTTATTTCATTAACATGCAATTCTGAATTTAATTTCAAATAAATAATCATTATTTCCTGAAAAAATGGTTTCTAATAGAATTATTCTCATCTGGCTTTAGTTGCTTCTGGAAAGTGGAGTAGCAGAATAAGCCAAGAAAGACAGACCTACTTCTCTGTCCACTTATGCTGTCTCTTGACTTATTTCAGTTCAAATGCTTTTTCCAGGAATTATTTTTATTAATTAATATGCTTTAAAATCAGCATGCAACTCGCAGCTCAAGTGGAGAATAAGCTAGGAAAGTTAAAATTTCATTTGGATGAACAAAGTAGAATTTAAATATAGAAGAACAGCATGGAGAAAATTAAGTTCTCTTTGTTATGTGTTTATGAAATAATTTCTTGAAATAGTTTCTAATAAAATCAGTGGGTATAATTACTTTCCCATTTGTGTTAGCAAATAAACTCTATTGTTCTGTAATCAGTGACATGTCTAATCACCCTGAAATTCTGTACATGCCAGATAAATATCAAACTCTGGTCTTTGTTAGAACTCTGTCCTAACAGTTCTCAAATAAATAGAAAGAGATAGGAAAAGACAAAAAAAAAGAAAGTTTGAAATACAGTTTGTTTAGAATTGTTAATCAAATGACCTATTAATATACTCTAAAGTTTGAGGCATCACTTTATTAGCATGATCTCATAATCAATTTAAGCTTTCCTAATTATAGTAAATACCTTTTAAAATACTAAGGGAAAACCTCAGGTTTTTTCCTTTTCATATCCTCTGCAATTTTCCTCTCTAAAACTGCTTTAACGTTTTCTTTATCCTTTCTTTTCATTTCCTTGCATCTCAGTGCAGCACATGTAAAGAAAGCTTCTGATTCAAACCGGGTTCTGTAAGTGTGTTCCAAATAACTAAGAGCTGTGTCGCTGCTGGCAGCTGATGTCAGAGGTTGTTTGTGTATCTGGTTGCGTGTGTGTGCTTGGCTTACCTGCTTCCTGTACATGTTATCTGCAGAATGCCAGTGCTGTCAAAGGTGAAATAAGGCAAAAACAAAGCTCTGCTGTTTCCGTCTCCACTAAACTAGACTCTTCCAACCATGCACATCTAGTCCCAGAATACATTTTCTAGCATTTTTGCAGACTTTTTTTGATTGTTTTGAGGGCATAGTGAAAAAAGAGCTGCTTCAGTTGTTTGTTTAATTTGAAAATCTTAATTTTGTATAATACGGTTAAGTATTTTAATATGCATGTGTCCGTTAAGAGTCTAGTGAGACCGTCTATACCACCTCCATTATAATGCATGACCTGTATTTTTAGGAAGATTTCTTAAGGAAATAGAGCTACAGTTAAGGCTGATACAGTTATTCTGCCTTTGTCACTCTTCTCACCACAAGCAATAAATCCTCAGCCTGTTGGCCAATTTTTGCTAAATTGGGCAAAGAGGTAGAGATCTCACTGATTAATGAATTCATAGAGGAATCAGTAGAATTGATGTATGGAATAAGGGAAAAATTCAAATTAATTAGTGCCCTGGATAGGGAAGAGTTTGAGGAAGGAGCTAATGGTTATCCATGCTATTTAGCATAGGGAGGTAGTATGTGTGACTTGGAATAAGTAACAACATGGATTGTCTTTTGCTCAGCTGGCAGGATGTGGGCAGGTGCTGAGAGACTGTGGCAATATGAAGGGGAAGCACTGAGGATATTAAGACAAGATGCCTTGAAGAATATGCAGAGGAAGTTGGTTTGGATTTTATTGGCCAGATATCCTTAGGAAAATGTGCTTCATTAGTTCTGTTGTGCATGGAACAGTCTGCTCTTTTTTGTGTTCATTAAAGCAGTATCAAAATATTGAACATTTGTGCATCCATACATGTTAGAAGCTTCTGCAGGGAAGAAATTTTATTTAAACTACCTCATTTATTAGTTCAGTATTGTTGCTCTCTATTTACTGTTTCTAATTATGGTAAAATATTTCAAAAATTTTGGTTGCTGCCCGCAAGTTTCATGTTAATATTTTGCTTAAGTAAATTTTCTGATGGAAAGTATCTGATAAAATTCTTGGTGCATTCTTATGAGGAAGGTATGTATTTAACCACTATTTTACAAATGTTAATCAGAGAATTATATAATGTGAAAGGTCTGCATATTAAATCAATAACAGAACAGAGGTTAGAAGAACTGACTTCAGTCCACTAGATCCTACTAACAGTTTCCACATATGATACTTGATATTTCAACTGAAGCAATCTTATGCTGTCGATTTAGAAACTGGAATCGTTTGGCTTTAGGATCCAAATGGACATTTTTTTATTGTTAATGTAACGTTTGGAAAGTTCTAAGAAAATAAAATTATATTGTTACATGAGTTATAATTAATTGTAGCAGCAACTATTAATTAATTCAAAATTGCAATAACATAAATTGTAATACTTCAAAAACTACAAATGTTCCCCTAAGTCCAACTTATATAGTGATGATTGCATTCTTTTTATTTAAACTACAGCAGAAAAATATTCATCAATCATAGCATAAATCAGCACGTGCATCACTATAAGTCTCTCATCTTTGTTTACATACAGATTTATAATTGGAGATCTTTCAGATTCTGAAAGTGATATATTTGAGCAGTTGAAGGAGTGGGACACAAATTCAACAGAAGAGCAACAAAATGCTTTCTGCCATGGAATAGAACTCATCCCTTGGTACGTGTTGTCTATCAGGGCTGACGTCCATCAATTCATGCAACAAGGGGCAACCGTCATTCATTATGACCAGGAGACACATCTCTCAGCACGGTGCTTTCTTCAGCTTCAGCCTGACAATAGTACTTTGACTTGGACAAAACCCACAACGGTTTGCCCTGCAAATGCTAAGGCAAAACTGAGTGTGCTGGGTAATACTGCTGAGCTTGGTAAATACCAGTTTCTTGGTAATACTGGACTGGTGGAAGGTTTTTTGGACTTGTTTTCAGCCAAGGCCGTATATATGGGACATTCTGGCATTGATATGCACACTGTGTGTGTTCAAAATAAACTTTGTAATATGTCCCTTGAAGAAAATGGTATAACACTACTTTATGGACTTCAGACTACTGATAATAGGTTGCTGCATTTCGTTGCTCCAAAATATACTGCCAGAATGCTGTATGATGGATTGCTGGAATTGACTAAAGCTGTAAGAAAAATGAGGAGATTCCCTGATCAAAGACTGCAGTGGCTACGGAAACAGTATGTCAGCCTTTACCAGGTAAAAGATGCTGTGATTTTGTGTGAGAAAAGTTCAAACATGTCAACAACTTAATGTAATGCAGTTTATTTTATAAGTAAGCTAAGATTAAAGATGAGCACTAAAAATCTCCAACTTTGTAACACAACTTAAGTCAATAAGATCTGATTCTGTACATAATGTTCTGTCAAGCCTTGCATGTTTTCAATACACTGAAGTTAAATCTCTTTTTATTATGAAGTTCTTCATATGTTTGGAGTTTTGGAATAAGTATTTTATTAAAGAAAAAGCAATGGCTGTACTTGAGAAGGATACTGAAGTACTGAGTGATGGGCCAAAAAAAAAGCAAAGTAGCAAACAAAATAGCCCTTTGGTATTCATGCAGTAATTAAAAATTGCCTCCTCTTCATGTTTTGTCTTTCATTGGTTCCTTAGAGATGTCTGCATTATTGCTTAAGAAAATGTGTCTGGTTTTGTTCTCCTTGTTTTGTTAATGCTGGGAATTTTTGTAGGAGGATGGAAGGTTTGAAGGCCCAACCTTGGCTCAGGCTGTTGAACTGTTCGGAGGCAGACGATGGAGTGCAAGAAACACAAGCACGGGAACTCTCACCAAAAGCTCTGAGAAACCTAGTGTGCAGAGGAACAACACTCTGGGAATAAGCACAGCTAAGAAAAAGAAAAAAGTACTCATGAGGGTAGAATATTTTGTTATTCATGTATTTTGTTGCTTATCTAGCTGATTTGTGTCCTTCCTGCAGTTACTGTGTACCTAACTATATTCTGGACAAGAGAAAAGAAGTTAGATGATTGTTTTAAAGCTCTTTATTGTACTTTCAGGTTTTGGGCTTATTTTCCATTAGTTTGTGTTTCTTTTCTCATGCTTGAAGCATTCTCATGACATGGGGGCACTGGAGCTAGCAGAAGGGGCAGAATCTTGTTGAGACCTTTAGGTGCTACCTCAGTATAAATGTAAAATATTGGCAATAATAAAAATATTAACATGCAAAGTGATATTTGGAGGGTGGTGTCAGTTTCTTTGCTCCTTTTAGTTTTCATGTTCCCAAACCCATCATCACAGTTATTCTGCTGCAGGCTAGCACACAGTTTTATCTTATGTGGCTGACAGGAGCACTGAGCTTGGTCTGGACTCAACCACTTTTGGCAATAGCCAGGAGGGAGGAAAACGCTGGGACTAGCAGCTCTAGGCTCTCCACATGTTCTAGTGGGCAGGTAGGGGAGATCCTCAGATGGCAAGATCCACCCTCTTAGGGTTTCCGTGCACCAGCAGAATAGTGTAAAACCAGCTGCACCATTTTAGAGAGGCATGATCGTTGTCTTCTGTGTGACATCAAATTGAGGTAACACCTGATGGTCCCATACTTCACTATGTATCCTGTTTAGTTGTCTCTTTTCTGCTGACATCAGCCTTACAGCAGTCTTTTTCATAAGGAATAGCTGATTTCTCTCATGGTTTTGTCGAAGATTGCATTGATAAAGAATGGGAAAAGTAGTGGTTTGAGGATGCTTATTATGGTGCTCATTATTTCTAGGGTGAAAGTGGAGAGGCCACTGATGATGAAATGGCAACTCGGAAGGCAAAAAGCTGTAAGGAATATCGCAATAGAAGTGGTTCAGATCCTCAAGATATTGATGAACAAGAAGAACCAGGTAGATATATAGCTTCATTACTTAAAAGTCCCTCAGAGTTTTGCTGAAAGTTTTTCTATGCAGACATGTTTTATGGTGTTAAAAATACATTTAAGATATAAAACTACAGTTGAAACTCCAAATGCTATAAACTCTTAAATTGATTTCTGTTGTTGTTCATGATTGTTCTTTCATTTAGTTTCAATAGCACTTCCTTTCCATTCAGATGAAATGGGTATATAAGTGGTGTTCAAAATGTACCTTTTTTAATATCTTGGGACAAATCTAGAATCCCTTTAGTGTCTTACTATGCGTTACTGAATTATGATATAGGTCTCTTGGACAAAAGCATTTTTATTGGGCCAGATGTTGTAATTGTGCTGCAAGCATTTGTTTTCTCCACAGATCAAAATATAATTATCAGTGCTTCTCCATCTAACAATCTACCATCAAGAAGAGCTCACTCTTTGACAGCATCTGGATCTCCTACTTTAGGAGCTACATCTTCACCAGCAAGACCAGTCTCCTCTCCTGTAATGTCTTCAAGCAAGAGTCAGTCTAGGTAAGGACAAAATCAATGCTTTGACTTAAAAACAAGAAAAGTTACTCTTACTTTATTATTATCAAATGTGGGTTTTGTGCCAAACCATTGAAATCTGGTGAAAACAATGCCAGAAATGTCATTAGCCTTTTGATAGACATCTAAAACACATTGCAGAACAACATATAACATTTAAGCTGAAATACCATGAATCTGCAGATGGCTTTGTAGCAATTCCCTGAGCAGCGTGCTTCATTTTATGTCTGTTACAGAAGCAGATTGGAATGCTGTTCCAAAACTACACAAATATAGAGTTTATCTCTTTCTCCAGATCTTCTCCAAAACATAGTTACAGATGTCTTCTGTATAATGAAAAACAACAGAAATGTGTGAAGTTCTGAGGTTCTTCAGCATGAGTCGTTTCTACCTGGGGGAGTATTAATTTTTGCTGACATTCCTGGTGATCGTTGCAGTACTGTCCCAGGTAACTGGAGGAACAGGTTTTAAATCTTTCTCTTACAGGCCTTTCCTCCTTGAACATTCATCCTTTTTGTGTCACTTAGTCAGTGCAAAAGGTCGTGCTGTGATTGTGCAGTGATACAGCGCACTGATGTATCAATTCTGTGAGTGGTAATAATTCTGGTGTGATAGTAGTTGTAGTAATAATATAACAATGACGTGAGGCATGTGGATGGTACTTTATGATTTACAAGAAGACAGTCTCAACAGAGACCTTGCTGTGTCTTTTAATAGAATGAATATTTGAGGTATCATTTTAAGTATGAATCTTGGGTTTTCCAGGAGACCAGTGGTGAACAATGGAAGAGATTAGAGACTGCTGCTGCTGGTAGAACATTATTTTTTAAGAGACGTGTCTTGTGTAACGGTTTACGTTGTGTTTATCTTAGGGATTTTTTTTTTTACACTTAAAAAATGTTTGGCAATAGATGTAAGCAGTAGAGCCACCTATGGACATCTATGGTTGGCTGCTTCTCCTTTTAACACTGCTGAGACTCTTACTATGCTCTTTACTTTCTGTTCTTCACTGTCACTCACAGCCATGGGATGAACATGACAGACTAGAATTTATCTCTGTAAGACACTTATCTTTATTTTTTTTAAAGATTGGAACAGCTTTCTTTTACATTAAACTAAAGAAATACTGCTTTACTACCTCTTGAAAATGCTTCTGTTTTGCAAATCTGTTTTTTGCTTTTATGCCAAAATAGTTGTTGTTCTCTAAATGAGATTAAAAGGCTCAACGGAGAACTCGCATTCCTGGGGGAAGGACAGCTAATGTTCCTCTAAATCCTCTCAGTCCTGGGTTTCTTTACAGATCCCTGAACAGCTTAGCACTCTGGGCCTCCCCGAGCTAGGACACATTTTCCCTGGCAAGGTTGTCTAGAAGCTCAATGGCGTCACTTGGTAGAGCTCTCCCTGACTTAATATGACCCTTCTTGCTAGAATTTGTTCAGGATACAGCTGTATGGCTGTTTCATCTGTCCTCAGGGAAATCTTCCTCAGAACGGCGTTACATGTTTTATCCATTGCCTTGACCCAGTTTTCATGAGCCATTAAGAGACTTGGAACACTGGAGACTTTCATTCTTGGTATTTACCCATCAGACCCTTCACAGGTCTGAACTGTGCTTGCCAGTTTTCATGTGTGTGGACATTTCATGTGTGCTGAAAGAAAGAAGTATCTGTAGTGCCTTAACTCTGACCAGTAAGTCTAAGCTGTCAAATGGTTTGCTCTCTGCTGTGCTGCAAAATCCTGTGTTCATCCACCCTGTATTAATTCACTCCTGAGATCTCTTTTAGAGTAAACCAACTGGTTGCCTCCAAGGTGGAATTTAGGTGCAGTTCTGGGAATAATTGCTCCAGAGACTTGTGTGATTGGATAGTATGCATGGAGAGCTTACTGGGTCTCAAACTATCTGTAATATACCGTCTTGTAGGACATGATCCCCGCAAGAATTGCACTTTCAGGCAATCCACCCACAGTCATGGCGTGTCTTGTTGCTTTGTGTTACATTATTAAAGGGCAGTCTGTCAGCCAAGAACACATGCCACATCTTATTTCAGCTAGTTCAGGTAAAACACACACCAGAAATGAAAATCATGTCTTAGAGACAGGCAAGCACCGTAGGAGACCAAACAAGACCTTAGCCAATTGCTGGGCAGTGCAGAGCAATGTGAACTCGAGCTTTTCTGCCCCCCTCAGAAAAAGTGGCAGGATGGATGCCTTTAGCAGTGCAGATGTAACTGACAGAGGAGCAAACTGGGCAGAGATCCACAAACTATGGTACGTACAGACAGCGAGCAGTGCAATATTCTTCTTGGAAGCTGCTACCCTTAACAGTAGTGATACACAAGCAAAGTAAGTTTGGAAACCCACACAGGCTGAACACAGACATCTTTTGTTTCCTTTTGCTTTGTTGTTGTTAGTTTTGCAGTCTCGTAAAAATCAAGTTATATACTTAAGTTATACTCAACCAGTTTTGTCAGTGGCATCATCAATTAAAAATAAATGAAGTATCCATTTTCCAAAGTAGCAAAGTTGGAATGACCTAGATAATGAAATAGCTAGGAAATACAGGATCCACTGGGAGTGCTCGTATGCATACTCTGCACAGATTAGAGCCAACAGAGTTTATTAATTCAGATTAGCATCTGGATTTAGACTCAAACACTATCAAGGCTTAATAGTTGGAGACAATGTTGGACGCGAGCTGGTCGTCCACATTAGGTAAGTGCATGGTCCTTCACAGAACACAGAGCTTAGGAGAGCAGCGAGCAGAGGTTACCACTGGGCTCTGCAGAAGCCTTTTTGCAGCACAGAAAGCTGAGCTGGTAACAAATGATTGTTAGCTGCAGTGTAGCAGCTAGGAGGAGGAGAACAAGAGAGATTTCTAGTCCCTTTTCTCTTTCTCTTGCCATATATGTGCATTAACTTTCCCTGACCAGTCACATAGATCAATGTCTCCAGGAAGTGAGAAGTGCTAAATGAAAGAAAATTTCTTAAAATGAAAAAAAAAAATCTGAATGTGATGATAGCAATTTAAAAAGAGGAGGACCTGGCCATCTTTGTTGTACGTTTTAAATAATAACAATTCTTACAGGTAGGGAATGAAGAACAGTATTTTTACATTTATAACTCAGAACCTTGATATTCCTGACCTCCTTACAAATAGTTTACATTGAGAATGAATCCTTGTACAATCCAGATGTCCAGATAGTTTCTAAACACAGGTAGCCTGCAGTTGTCTTCTGTCATTCTTTCAAAGCAGGTGTGCATCCAGCAAATTCCCAGGTTCTTTGGAAATCTAGTGCTGCCTGTAAGGTGGAGGAAGCAGGAGAAAGTGTGGTAACACCACTGGGAAACAGCAGGTTATGGAAAACTGGAAATGGGGGCTGATTTGCAAAGGGAGAGTAAAGTGCCCCTCTCGTTAGATGTATACAGGTATAATCGAGACAGCTGCTAATTACAGTTTGGTTGTTGGTGGTAGTAAGGTTTTCTTGGGGGGTTTTTTGGTGTTTCTTTGGCTTTTTTTAAAACAACTTGTATTTATTACCCGTGGGATGATTGTGGAAGATACTGTTTAGTGATCGGATCTGGTGAAATGGTGAACATTATTGTCTGCTGCTGGTCTTCCATTCAGTACTCTACAGTTCTAGATTCTAGATTCCTGGATTCAAGAGAATTTCCTCATCACAGTTTATTTTTCTTGTCTGATAAAAATGTTAGGAATGATTTTAGCCAAAAAGTTATATGCAGCATATCAGTACTTGCCATAGTGATGTCAAACAAATGGAACATTATCAGCTGCAGTAGATGGTATTTTTAATACTTTTAAATCACATTCTGGTTTCAATTGCATGCATCCATCCCAGGCCAGGAGTGAACCGAGGAAACTGATCTAGCATATTTATGTAAAAAGTCATCTGCTTGTAGCAAGTGAACAGGAAAACAAGCTGGTCCTGGTTTTCCATCACAGCTATTGGAACTATTTGTACTGAACCTGACAGAACTCATAGATTAATGGATTTGTAGATTTGATTACAGAGCAATGAAGTCTGACATGTGGTCACCTAGTGTGATATTTTGAAACAAATACTGTAACTTCTGGAGTTAGTTTTGGTTTGAACTAGAAAACTCGTGATATTTGTGCTGGCTGCTTAGATACCTCCATTTTCAGGATGCTGGTGGATCCCATTCCTGCAATGTGTGTTCATAGGTGTTTACGCCCATCCTGCCGTCATCATTGCAAATCAGTACATGAAATTCACTTGTTCAAACTACTCAAGAAATAGTTCATGTCTTGGCCTAACTACACTTACTAGTGTAAATCCTGTAGTAGCCTAAAGAGTTTGGGATGTGGCATTTGGAAATGTACTGGTTCTGCTTCAAAAACTTTGTTCAGCTGCACAACTCTAGGTTAGCAATTGCAGTTATAATGAAATTGGCTGGGCTTGGTGTTACGAAGTCAACTAAAATAATTAGCACCAAACAGCTAGTTGTTTGTGTGATCATTTTCTGCTTTTGCTCTCAAGAAATTCCAGTCTGCTTTCCTTCAGCCCACAAAGCTGAAAGGAGGAAATCATTAGAACCTTGTTTCTAGAAAGAAATGGCCTCCAGAGGCTACTGTCCAAGCCTAAAAGAAGAAGAGGACTATAGCTTGACCTGACTTTGAGGTATATCATGATAATCATGACTGTTCTTGGGAAGTATTCAGGAAACCCATGGGCTGAGAAACAATGAGGGTTGAGTGCCAGGAAAGGGGAAGGGCTATCCTTCTTAAAATCTGCTCCTTTAATGATCCTAGATATAAAAAAAACCCAGGTGCATAAGGAAAATATTTGTTTTTCATGTGTATCCAGTCAGAATATTACTATTTTATTTTGACAGCACAGAGCTTTCAGGAATTCTATATCCTTTTTATTTTTTCCCCTAGCAAATCTTCAAGAAACCTCATAAACAGCCTGCACTACAGGAATACTGGCATTGTTTTCTTTAAAGGGAAAATAAGAATGCTGTCATTTGTGCTATTTCCATCAGGCCCTTTTGCACACGGGAGAGTTTTAAATCCCATGCATATACATTATTAATTCTGGCAAAGTCCGCAGTTGTCATGAGTTGATATAAAAGGAGAAGGTACAAACTATCATTATGCATCTTGTAAGATACTGCTTTATTTGCTTCTTCCAGATACTGGTAAAAAATTCATTAAGGAGAGCACAAATAAAGTGTTAATGCAGTAATGCATAGTATTTCAATAAGTGAAAATTTAACAGAACCAAACTATAGCAGTGTCTTTCTGATTTAGCACATGGAGCAGCAGCAGCTGGCATGGCCGCGTTAAAGGAGGAATGAAAGGGTTTCAAAACTTCATGGTGTCCGATAGTAACATGACTTTTGTGGAGTTTGTAGAGCTCTTCAAATCTTTCAGGTAAAATATATTTTTATTCTGTACTGATCTCATTCATCCAAGTTTATAAAAGAGAAAAAATGAACTTTTCAACTCTTTTTGCAGTGTCCGTAGCCGCAAGGATCTGAAAGACCTATTTGATATCTATGCTGTGCCTTGCAATAGATCCAGTTCAGAGCCTGCTCCACTTTACACTAATTTGAAGATTGATGAAAATAGCAGTGGATTCCAGCCTGATTTAGGTTTGTTGAAGAGGAAACTGCAGCTGCTAGACTGCTGAACAGCTTCAGTTATTTGCCTTCAGAAAAAGCGTCTCAGTCAGTCTCATAACGAGCTATCAATTATAAGTTTAAGTAAAGGATTGCTGCCATACATCCACTCTAATACCTGCTTAGCAGGATGTAAGACAGGTTCTCAGTTCAGAAATGAAGGAGTGGAAAAGTATTCCTGCTTTATATTAGCCATATAGATTTGTAACTGGTATAGTAGAGGCATAAAACTCATTGCTGAGCCTCTGGGCCCTACACAGGGATATCTGTCTGGTTGCAGGAGCTCTGGAAGGGCTAAAACACCGAGCAAATGTAGGGAGGAGAAATGAGGAGGCTGTGCCCTGTGTCTCATTTGGTTTCGTAGTAGATCCGCTTTATGTGGGACAAGGGGGAAAGAAACCTCTGTCCTCCTTTACATTCCCCACGTATCTTAATCTAAGTCTGGAGGTTTGTCCGCATTTAAAGAAAACAGTCTTTCTGCCAAGCAGCCTGTGGGGAGGGTACAGTACAGTTGGCATATGGGGCTGCAAGAAGATAGATGGTGATTGCACAGGAAGGGTATGGGGCCGTACACAGCGAAGGAGAGGCTCTGAGGCTGGATGTAGTGGTGAGAGGAAGCAGGAGAGTCTTGGGTGACAGTGTCTGAGAGGGGATGAATCCATATTAAAGGTTCCAGGATTTGTTTATAGTAATTGAACACTTCCAGTCCGCTCCCACTGTTTTCACACACCCTTAATGCTCTTTCTTCTATTAGTGAATAGAAACAAGATGTTTTTCTTCTAATTTACTATGTCAGTGCTAAAATACTCAGATGCTAATATGTATTATATATGACATTATATTCTATACAGTATATATAATAGACATATAGCTTGTGTTTATATTTCATTTTTTTTTTTTCTTTTAAGATTTGTTGACTAGGAATGTTTCAGACCTTGGTTTGTTCATTAAGAGCAGGCAGCAACTATCGGACAACCAGAGGCAAATATCTGATGCTATTGCTGCTGCCAGCATCGTAACCAATGGTACTGGAGTTGAAAGCACATCGCTAGGAATATTTGGAGTGGGAATCCAGCAGCTGAACGACTTCCTAGTGAATTGCCAAGGAGAACACTGCACCTATGATGAAATCCTCAGTATTATCCAGGTCTGTAATACAAACATCTTGCAAATTCTTTACTTGAAGTCTCGTAACTTCTGTTTTCTCCACTTGCATTGTGTGCCTTGTAGCCAGAACAGCATGTGTGTGTGGATATCTCCTTTCACACTGATGTTGTCACTACAGTTTACTTGAATTAAAAAGTTAATACTGTCTTTATTCTGAACTATAAAATTGTGCAGATGTCCATTAATATGTCCATAAAATAAAAAAAATGCAAATAAACAGTTTTATTTGCTATGTATGCTTTATTCAGAGGATGTCACCACTTGGGAAATGTGTTTATGACAGTGCATTGTTTTCTCCCTGTCTGTGACCACCTTTGATAGAGCTTAACCCTAACTTGGAACTTAAAAAACCCCACCATATCCACATATTTTTATTTTATGGATATTTTATTCCCTTATGTACAATGGCTGAAGTGATTTGAAAATATGTAGAAAACTTTGAATTCCTCCAAATATGCATAATTAATGTATTCCAAAATTAAGCCCCCACTTAGCAAGTAACAAAGACTAAAAACTGTATATTTCAACTACCAGCATGTAACATAAAACTGCAAAGCTTAAAAGACAGAAATTCCAAAGAAACACGAAGTTAGCATACCACAAGTCTCTTTAATTCAAGATGGTAGTGTGTTGTGTTTAAGCACAACAGATTGGAGAAGAATGCCTTATTATAGACCCTTTTAAATTTCAGCTTAAGTGCTGACTCTGCTTTGAACAGGAGGTTGGATTAGATGACGTCCCAATGTACTTTTCAACCTGTATGATTCTGTGATTTACATTTATGAGTTCAGTATGCTTATTTAATGATTTGTAAAACAAGCATGAGCATACTGCAGGCACCTACTTACTTTATCCACAAAAAGACTTGGGTTTACATACTACCTGTAGTCCAATGACCAGACTACATTATGACAATATGAAAAATCTGTATTTCTAAGAATTGTTGTTATATATATCTTAAATTTCTTCCTCTTTATAGAAATTTGAACCTAGTGTGAATATGTGCCAGCAGGGGCTGCTCTCTTTTGAAGGATTTGCAAGGTAATTATTTATGTGTTAATTTATATGTGTATGTATATATATGAAGATGACACCAACGTATTGATGTCTGTATGACAATCACAAAACACTCAGCACAGCATAAAATTTCCTCACATCTTCTCACTTCTAGATTTTTGATGGATAAAGACAACTTTGCCTCCAAAAACGATGAGTCACAAGAGAATGCTGAGGACTTGCAGTTTCCACTGTCATATTACTACATAGAATCTTCACACAATACTTACCTTACTGGCCACCAGCTTAAAGGAGAGTCCTCGGTAGAGCTCTACAGCCAGGTATGCAGGATTGGATCGTTGTGTAGTTTTCAACATGAACTTGTTCCTTTAACTGGCAAGTCAAAGAAACATGACCTTTTTGCTTTGAAAATCTAGATGTCCTAAACCCCTGCTTGCAAAACGTTGGAAAACAAGATGTGTGGGAAAGCTGCCTGTAAGCACAGTTGTGCTCAAATGCCTTTTCTAAGGCAAAAAAATGGGTTTAGTTTGAGATTCATAGCATTTAGACACCAGTCGGTCTGACCCAACCTACTAAAATTAGACTTTCCCACAGGAAAGACTGATCTAATATTTTAGTTCATTCAGATGTCCAAAATGCTACTCAAATACTGTGCATTGCACTGCAAAGACAAATTGCAAATGGAACTATAACTTCTAAAAACATTACTTCTAGGAACATTCTACCATTTTTTAGACTTTGTGCCTCATTCGTGGTCAATAGGAAAAGCACGGTTTCTCCCTAGGGCTTTTGGTTCTGAGTTTGTTTGTGTGTATATATATATATATGTATTTTTGTGTCTGTGTATTTACCAAATGCTAGAGAAAGCATCAAACTTCCTGTGAGTAGTGTTTTCATTACTCTAAATGTTAACGGTTCATCATTGAGAAGGACTCATCTGGCATCCCATGTGCTGCTTTGCCTGGAGTTGCAAGATGGGCAAGGCTGTGTTAGGAAAGTCCAAATAACGTGATTGCATTGAATAGCACAATTGCAAAGGAGGTTCCAGTAGCAGCACTGCACAGGGCTATGTGAGTCCTGTGTTGGTAATAGATGGGAAGTGAGACAGAGCTCAGCTGACTCCAAAATTTGCATGATGCAGAAGAAATTCTTCCTCTCCCTCAAGCAGTTGTCACCAGAAGAGAACGGGCACTTTGTCCTGGGTCAGTGTGTCTGGCTCTCACAGAAGTGGTGATATGCCAGCTACGGACACAACCACCTGAAATCTAATTATTCGGATTTTGAATAGAAGTAATTTTTAATTTGTTCATGAATGTTTTTGCTGGAAGTGATTTTGATTGTCAAGATCTCTGTTTTCAGTAAAATACTTAATCATAATACAGATAACTCTTTGAATGATAAGCATACTAAATACTGATAGCAATAATAAGCTGGACTGCCAACAGATGGGTTATCTTTCCCTCCATCATTCCTCTTGGCTTTCTTCAGTGGTTTTCTAGCAAGTAGGGCTTTCTAAAATAAATAAAAAATGGATGGATGGCTGTAAATTTTCTTAATATCATTAAATAAGATGGCCTGCCACATTTCAGTTCTAACTATCCTCATGGAAGCTGTTCATAAGACATTCTTTTCGGACCTTCTTCTATTTAAAAACCTAAAAACAACAACAAAAAGAATCAGCAAACAAACTGCAGATGCCACGCCTATAAGCTGTTGTGGTAGCAACCAGGAATAAACTGCCATGTTGCTTTATAGCTGTTTTTGCAGGTAGAAATAAAGAAATGTTTCCCTCAGAACATTCAGCTATACATTGAAGAACCACTTTCTGCAAACAGATTCCTTGTGTCCTGTGAGATATCATGGATTTCAAAGCTTTATGGTACTTCTCCTGTGAACATAAATGCTTTCTTAATTTTCCCACTCCTTCTCAACCTAGGGAATGCAGTTAGCTGGGGGCTGTAGCTTCTGTGGGCTGTATTTACTCCACAGAGATTGCTCTTTTGCTTCATCACTGGGTTTCATTTAGCTCTGCAATGTCTGTCTTCTGCCTTGACGGCATGAGACTGTGGTTTATACGTGCTTACACTGTTCAATTGCATTGTAGGTTCTTTTACAAGGCTGCAGAAGTGTAGAATTGGACTGCTGGGATGGTGATGATGGGATGCCTATCATTTATCACGGGCACACTCTTACTACTAAGATCTCTTTTAAGGTATGCTGGTAATTGCACATAGAAACAAAAAATGAGAATAAAATCATTAACTTTTTCTGTAATGAAGGAAAAAAAAATCACCTACTAGAAAAGTACAAATGGGCTAAGTCCTAATAGAATATGAACTATGGACTACATCAGACACGAACTCCTCTGTTGTAAACATTATACTTTTCAAATTAGTTTTTGTAGCATATGTACTGTAATTTTCTGTCTTTCACTGTCAACACAACTAACATAAGTAGCCATTACCAGTTCTGTTGTAACAATATGCTAGGTTGATCTGTAGGAGCTTGTTTTGAAAGCAAATTGTGGATTCCTTCTTCTTAAAGGGGAAAACAGATGCCTGCCTTTCTCCTCTTTCAGCTAACAGTAAGTTAACTGAATGTTGCAAAATAATCACGTGTTCTTTCAATGAGCTTTCTTTCTCACAGGAAGTAGTTGAAGCTATTGACCGCAATGCATTTATCGCCTCCGACATGCCAATTATCATATCAATAGAAAATCACTGCTCATTGCCTCAGCAGCGCAAGATGGCTGAAATTTTCAAGGTAGACCATAAATTGTGGTGATTATTCTAAGCACACGCCTTGGGATTTTCCATAATATATCACATGTTCTCTATATTTCAGAATGTATTTGGAGATAAGCTGGTAACAAAGTTTTTATTTGAGAGTGACTTTTCTGATGATCCCATGCTTCCTTCACCTGGGCAACTGAAAAGAAAAATCCTGCTTAAAAACAAGAAGCTGAAAGCACATCAAACACCAGTGGATATATTGAAACAAAAGGTAAAGTCCTTCCTTAGTAGCAAGCAGTGACTTTCTAACTTTTGTTAGGAAAAGTTTGTGTTTGAAGTGGATTGTAACACTTCCAAGTAAGTAGACAAGACATGCAGTAAAGCATACGTACAGAGATACAGAATAACAAAATTTGTGTATTTTAGTTTTATAATGCTTCATAATATTGTGATTGGCACCACATGCCCTATATGATAAACATAAATGAAGTTTCATTCTGAGGCTATTTGCTGTTCATGTTTGTTAAGAAATAGTTACATGAATTGAGTATGTGTGTATGTATAATATACAGTATGTCATATTTTTGGTAGAATTCGGCTTGTTTCTTTTTTCATATTCAAGCCAGGCAAATACTTTCTTATACCCTTTTTGGAGGAACTCTGCTATTCGAGTAGTGCTTATACCTATATGAGAATTTTTTTGGTTTCTAGAAATTAAGGATGCATCTCTGGTAGCCTCAATTTAACAATGTCTGTGGTTAGTCAGCAATTAGATTGAAAACTAATTGCTTTTATCCAAAATGTAAATACAATTGAATTAGAATTGAATTATTCTGTCAGAATAAGTAAATCACACTGATTGTACCAGTGTATGGACATTCTCCATCTTTTAAAAAAGTTTTAATATGTTTCCAAAACAGCATATCTCAGACCGGGAAAAGGTGGTCTTGCTCTGAAAAATGTGCAAAGTGGATGTTTTCCCATAATTAATTAGGTTTCATACCTTATTGGGTATTTTTCTACCAATACAAGTTTTCTTTATATTCAAATCCTTAAAATGGTATTTTAGTTTGATCTTAGTAATCCTACTTATTTCTCATTATATAGATTCATCGCTTTCACATAAGATGCAAACAGTGATGAAAACTTTTGTTTTTTAAAAATACCAGTAATGTAATAAGTGGTTCTGTTGCTGTAGGCTCACCAGCTGGCGCACATGCAAGCACAGGCTAGCAATGGTGCTAGCAACCCCACACCTACCAATGAAGAGGATGAAGATGAAGAGGATGAATATGACTATGACTATGAATCTCTGTCTGATGGTAACTATATATATTTATTTATTTATTACAGTGCTGGTTTTAGAACAGTAGCAATAAGGCATGTAAATATTCTAGTTCAGGAATGATGTAGGTAAGTTTATCTTACCTTGTGAGGAAGATGTACTGAATGTCCTTGGTGGCACTTTAGTGCAGTAGTCTATAATACTGTGAAAATAATTTGACTCTGTAGAGGACTTGAGTGTGACTTTAGCTGCAGCCATTAGAGGTTTTAACTGTGCAGTGTATGCTAAATTTTAGTCTTTATAAACTATATTTTATATTATTTGTTATGCAAAAATGGTTATGTTCATAGTGTACTCCATCTACATTCACCTATATTGTCTTTCATAAGGAGTTTAGACACCTGAAAGCTCAAGGTTCACAACAGGCTTAGCCCTTTCATCTGTGTGACTGCCATTAAATTGACCTAAAATGCATATTCTCCAAGGTCCTTTTTAGTTACTGTCTAATCCCAGAGACCGCTGAAGTACTTATTTTAGTTACACTTTCAGCATCAGCTGTTCATTTCATGCATAAAGGTAGAGAAGCTACTGAATCCCTGGCTTGTTCAATGCAGAAGACTTTATTAAAGCTTTAGCTGCTCAGTGAAAAAAGAGCACGGCGTACCTGACCAACTTGCCTTGTAAGTTCAGGTGCTGTCTATGCTTCAGCTATCCCAGTCTTCAGGAACTGGCAGTTTAGCATAAGTCCACCTTTTGGAGCAATTTATAGATTGGATATAATGATTGGCATGCCAGAGGTGATAAAAAGTACTGCAGTTAGTAACTTCCACTGCTTCCTTAGCTCTCCGGTTCAGTCAGACGCATTTGTTTCAACTACAGAGATGGACAGAATGTGCCACACTGACACAGCTGAGCTGAGGTCATGCATCTTTTGCTTCTCTTGCTGCAGGGCTGGTAGATTCTGATAAACAGCTGGAGTCAGAAACATTTAGTCCTCTCAAGTTTTGTCAAAGGACATCTGTCAAAACCCCAATGCATGGACTGAACAAGCTGGATGCTTCTAAATGGGTTACTAGTTATTTTTAATTGGTAGTTTTTAGAGACTATATCAAAATAGATCACAGTGTGTTTTTCCAATGAGACAGCAGTGATGTTACAAGTGATACCAAGCTCTTTGAGTAGCTAAATGCTCCACCATTCTTAAACTCCATAAATGGGTCACAAAACTGACCAAGGGAACAAACAAGTTACAGATGTGCTTCAATGTAAATAAACATAAGGTAATATATTTAGGGAAATAAACCTTGCTTATATGAATCTAAGCACAACAATGGCAGTATTGATTTGGGAGATCATGGAATCATTGAAAGTTCTCTGAAATCCTCAGCTTGGTGTGCAGTGACAGCCAAAAGATGACGATCATCAGGAACAGTATTGAAAACAAAGCATCTTTTTTCTTCTATATATAACCTTAATGTGCCACAACTTGAGTTCTGCGTCAAGGTCTTGCCTCCAGATCTTGAGAAGGATATGGTGGACTTAAGGAAGTTAGAGAGAAGGACAACGAAAAAAGTAAAGGGAATATGGCAGCAGCTTTACACAAGTCTGAAAAGGCTGGAATTTTCCAGCTGGTAGAGAACAGGACTGAGGGGTGAATTTGAAGCAGGTTTGCTAAATCGTGAAGTGGTGGATAAAGGGAGTACAGAACTGTTACTCATTAGGTTTAGGAGGCGCTCAATAAAACAAGTGGAAGATAGTCCAAAAGAGGTGAAGTATTTCTTTCTGGAGCTGGTAGTAAATTTCTGGAATTTGGCACCAATTGGAATTGCAGAAGCAAATGGTATCAGCAGATTGAAAAAAAAAAAAAAAAAGGATTGGACAAATTCATGGACAGGTTTATAAGCAAATGTTATATGTAGAAATGTACAGTCCAACATCCCTAATATTCAGCAATTGTGGATGTTGGGGTGGTTCTAGGGAAGCAGAGCATGATCAATGGCTGGACACGGTCTTTAAACAGCATCTCCTGTTGCCACTGTCAGAAAGAGAATGCTGAGCTAGATGGACCATTGCTCTGATGCAGCTGGGCATGTTCTCTTAGGTAAACAGTAAAGTACTTTGCACACTGAACCTTTAAATCTAACGGGTACTGGTTTAAGTTCTAGGTACCAGGTTCAGAGAAGATGTAAGGCTTGAGCATGCCCTGCAGCACAGGACTTCTTTCCAGTTGGTCTCTTATTTACATCACTTGCTTCTGTGTTTAATGATTTAAAAAATAGTCACAAAATTAATTAATGCAGTTCAGGACCTGATACTGCTTGTGGGATAGCGGTATTGTTTATGCTAATAGGAAGATTTTTCGAGTTGAGTGCCAGTGCTGCCTTCAGTTGCATTTAGCTAGATAGCTGGCCGAACTGGCTGCTTGAGAATACTCCTTGTGTGGGACAGGGTGGAGATAGTGTAAATGTAAATTGCTGTGAAAAACTTTGTCAATAGACTTGCCAGGAAAATGTTGCAAGCTAACCGCAGTTAAGTGATGTTTGAGCAATATTCTAGGTAAGAGGAGGTTTGAGAAACCTGAAGCTAGCAAGAAACATTCACACCTTCCAATATATGAAGGAATCTGCAGCATGGTTTACTGCTTTATTACAGTGATTATTTTTTGGGACCTTTAATTAAGTTAATATTTTGGCAAAACTAATCTAAATAATGGTCTGTAAACTCTCTAAAAGATTTTCAGTTTTATTTTCCTTACTGATACATTAGGTTTGCTTAAGGCTAATCGTTTTACAACTGACACTTAATTTTCATTTCTCTGGCTGTAAATCTTAATTTCCTTTACTCTTATTCCCTCTCTGACTCCGTTTCCCTGTAGCTGATGTCCTTAATGCTTCTCCTGCTCCTAACAGCCTGGAAGGTAAAGGCCATTTGGTTGAGCATTTTAACTGCATGAAATCAACACTGCATCTCCAGCCTGTTAAATGTGATGGTGTGAATATATGGTTTCTACTTCATATTAAAAATTCAATCCGATGTTTTTATATGGCATTGCTAACTGATCAGGAACTGTTAGAAGGCTGCATGCGTGACACTGGTTATGCATAAAAAGAATATGATCAAAGCATCAGGAATGATATAAAACCATTCCTTTTGTGACACTTACAATATTTTGGTCCAGAAAGGCCACACTAGTAAGTGTATTATTCTCTGATAAATATGTAGTTTTGAAGAGGAATTTCTGTAGATGTAAAAAAATATTTCTTCATGGTGAATGTAAGGACTAAAGCCAAAACTCGCTGTACAAAGATGTGTTCACGTTTGATGTGGTTAATTGTGTTTGGACTTGAGCAATTCTTTGTTGTTCAGGAATATCAGCTGTTTTCAGATGGCAAGCTTAATTCATTAGATGATTTTGTTTTAAGCATCTTCTGAGCACAAAAGGATGGGCTTTAAAAGAAGTGCAGCACATTAACCAAAGCCGAGCGTTAGATTTTTAAAGTAGAAAGTTACTGCTAAAAGAGAACGCTTTGGCCAGTAAATGCATTATTTTGGCATCTGGTTGTTCAGAAAAGATTCACAGCATTTTCCACAAATATTGTTAATTCAAATTAAATTTTCAGTTTAAATTGTTTGGCTTTATGCTTATTAAAATCCCATTAATTTTTAGATAACATTCTTGAAGACCGACCCGAGAATAAATTATCAAGTGATAAACTGCAGTTTGAATATAATGAAGAGACTGCCAAACGAATAAAGAAGGCTGATTGTGCTACTTACAACATTAAAGGAAAGGTAGTTCTGCTTTTTCCCCCTTTCTTCTCAGCCACACTTTGATATGTAACCAGCTTCAAAAGGATTTGAGCAGTTTAGGTAACTGAGACATCAGATGGGAAATGTGCTTGAATGAAGACAAATAGTAGAAAGAATGGAAACACACCAGAGAAAGTAGATTAAGTAGAACAAACACTCAACATACTGTTCAAGAAAAGTCCTCAGAGGTTATTGTATATACAGGCTGTTTGGCTGAAAATTTTAGCTGTCGTTGCTCTCAATGAAAGACTTAATTGAACCTAGATCCAGAAGTTTGTTTAGATATCTAATTTTCATTAACATCAATGGAACTGAAGATTTCATCTGAATCTTCAGAATCTTCGTGTACCTAAAAAACTTTAACATACAGCACTATGGTGTCAGATAGCCACATTACCTTCTGTTAAATCATCTGACAACTGAACTAGTGTGTTGCTGCTTAGTAAACTGTAGTTCTTCTGAACACGGATTTTTTTTGTCTAAATGTTTGTAGAAGTGACTCTGATTGAGGCCTTTGCACACTACCACAGTATCAGTAACAGGTGTTAATGCGTAAACCTGCACACAGAGATGTGTGAGATGAAGGCAGCAAACCTTACAGGAAGAATGATTTAAAGGATTTTAAGGACATAAGTAAGATATACAAGAGTACTTTCACATTCAATAATTTTATTATTATATGTTCTTGGAATTGTCACTTAGGTTTATGACATGGAGCTTGGTGAAGAGTTCTATCTTCCACAGAATAAGAAGGAAAGTAGACAGATAGCCCCAGAGCTATCAGATCTTGTCATTTACTGTCAAGCTGTGAAGTTCCCTGGTAAGTACGCTGCCTTGTTTTATGGCTTTAAGCTTTCTAATTCTTGGAGATGTTATGTTTATGTTTTGACTTAGTTAGTACAAGCATTTTCAAATTGAAGTAGCCAAGGAGCTTTTTTCTTGATGATTTGGCAGTCTACATCATAGTAGCTCCTGGCTGAGAGGTAGTATTCATAAATTATGCAAAGACATATTGTTTGTCATATTTAAATGTTTACAAAAGTGAAATCTGCCAGTCTTCACAACTCAGACAACTGCTTCGTTGCCAAATGACAGATGACAGAAAGCTTTATCTTAAGAGCTCCGAGTTCCATGTAAGGACCTACTGAATTAAGAAGGAAAATGTTCTTAAATCTTTTCAGGAAGAGCTCGTCACGTTTCTTTAAGTGACCTCAGTTTACCATGTTTCACCTTTGCCTACAGCTGCATCTTCTGTTCTTTCCTAAGTGGGTGGGGGGTAAAGCAGCTGTTCCTGGGGTGGATGAGGACAGCTGTTTGCACACTCACACACACCCTTTGCGGAAGGGGTTAAGGAAATAGGATGGTCATCTTTGGTACAGTAGGAAGAATAATGTTTGCAGAGGAAAAGGAGAGGGAGTGACTGAAGAGGAGATCACTGATAGTTACTTGTTCAGTCCTGAAACATGAGGGGTTGAGTATGTTTTGACTTATACTGTGTACATAAATACTTTTAAATTGAGAATTTATTGTTTATTGATGTGTTTAATGTTTTGAATGAAAAATCTGCTTTTTTATTGAATGGTTCTCTGTCGAAAAGTTAGCAATTCTGCCAAATTATAATCTTATACAAATAGAACTATAATCAGATTAGAGAAGCTAACCAAACATAAAATAGTGTCAAATAGGGAAGATAAACATGCTGAAAAATGGAGAAGCATTCTTTTCTAATCTTCTATAACTTTAAGAATTGTAGGTGTCACTTGTAAAAATAATAACTTCTAAAAATTCAAATCTGATACTCTTTTTAATGAAATCTGCAGTGAGGTATCTTTCAAATAAAATATTTTCTTTTAAAGAATTGTATTAAAGATTAAACAGAGATAGGTTTATCTTGTTCTGAGCACTTTGACACATAAAGAAGTTCTGATGTTCTATGAAGACTTTAAAATATTTCAGGTTTTTAATGTATTTTCAGTTATAAAAGAAATAACCTGCTTTGCTTATCAAATTTCTTCCTCTTGCTGTAAAGGGGACATGAATAAAACAATTATGAGAAATAGTTCCATTCACAGGTGAACACCTGAAGCTGTAGAAATCAGTTTTCTAACTAACTTTGTCTCCTTTGAGACAAATACCGCCTTCTCTGTAAGATATGAAGACTTCCATGGCCACCATGCTGCTGATTGGATTCCTCTGCTCAGGTGGAGGGCACGGACATGGTGCACTGCTGTACCCCAGTATTGTCCATTAATAATGAGAACAAGGCTGGTAGATCCATGACTATGTAGCTCTGTTGACCAGGTTCCTAACTAACTCAGAAAATGCAAGAGTTTTGGAAATAGGGAAGGTGGAATTCATGTCAGTGGCTGCTCAATGGTGTAAATATTTTATTTCTCCTGTCTTCATGTAGGTCTATTCTGTGTTTACCATTGCCTGTGTCTCTGAATGTTAATCACTGGTTTGTGACTATAAAAAAAGACAAGGACCATTCTGTTCACTTATCCTAGCCTACTGCATAACACAGACTTCTCGAAGTGCCCCCTGATCAAAGCAGAATTTATCATGTGCAGAAAATAACATTTCTTGTTTATAAAATCTCTGGTAACAAGGAACCCTCCGCAGCTTTTGTTGTTTCACTGGTTTTTGACCCTTACAGCCCTTGCTTAACTTCAATTTCAGTCCGTTGGATATCATCATACTGTTATCTAAGACGGTGAAGATCTGTTCTTCTGGGTCACCCAGGTTGAGAGCAGTGAAGCATACTTGAGCACAGCACTGCTATAACCCACTGGCATATGGCTCATTGCCTTAGTGCTGAGGATCCTTACACAAAGAGTAAAGAAAGTTGAGTACATAAATACAGGATCTGCACATTCAAGTGTGGAGAGCAGGGAGTTACCTGAACTCACCAGCATGAAGTTACCTGAACTCACCAGCATGAAATTCAGTCACCATCTCCATTGTATCAGACTATCTGCCCCTATGGTGTCACTTTTCAATAAATCAAAGTGAGCATAAAAAAGGGAACCCTACATACAAAAGTACCTTAAATTGTTTTTCAAGATCTGCAAACATGGAGACTAATGGCTGTTGGTCTGAAACACATGGTGAGAAGGTGACAATTACAGTTTAACCTGTTAATTTAGCATGGTTAGGATAAGAAGGGCAGGGAAGTTTGCCATCCTCTGGATTAAAAATCTAAAAGCAGTAAAGCAGTGTAGTTGTATGTAACATGAGAGATGGGCACTAAATTCTGTAACTCAAAGGACATAGCATAGGGATTGTAGGTAAATAGAAAACATTTACTCTGTTGTTAACGGTTGTACGATAGGATCTCTGTGCATCACGGTGGGATCTAAGCTGGTCATGGTTTGATCAGAGAGTTGGACCAGATGACTTCCAGATCCTACCCAACCTGACAGTACTAGGACCAGTATTATTCAATATATTCATCAATGACTTGGATGAGGGAATTGAGTGTACTATCAGCAAGTTTGCTGATGACACCAAACTGGGAGGAGTGGCTGACACACCAGAAGGCTGTGCTGCCACCCAGCGAGACCTGGACAGGCTGGAGAGTTGGGCGGGGAAAAATTTCATGAAATATAATAAGGGCAAGTGTAGAGTCTTGCATCTGGGCAGGAACAACCCCAGGTTCCAGTACAGGTTGGGGAATGACCTATTAGAGAGCAGTGTAGGGGAAAGGGACCTGGAGGTCCTGGTGGACAGCAGGATGACCACGAGCCAGCACTGTGCCCTTGTGGCCAAGAAGGCCAATGGCATCCTGGGGTGTATTAGAAGGGGGGTGGTTAGTAGGTCAAGAGAGGTTCTCCTTCCCCTCTACTCTGCCCTGGTGAGACCACATCTGGAATATTGTGTCCAGTTCTGGGCCCCTCAGTTCAAGAAGGACAGGGAACTGCTGGAGAGAGTCCAGCGCAGGGCCACAAAGATGATTAAGGGAGTGGAGCATCTCCCTTATGAGGAAAGGCTGAGGGAGATGGGTCTCTTTAGCTTGGAGAAGAGGAGACTGAGGGGTGACCTCATTAATGTTTAGAAATATATAAAGAGTGGGTGTCACGAGGATGGAGCCAGGCTCTTCTCGGTGACAACCAACAGTAAGACAAGGGGTAATGGGTTCAAGCTGGAACACAAGAGGTTCCACTTAAATGTGAGAAGAAACTTCTTCTCAGTGAGGGTGACAGAACACTGGAACAGGCTGCCCAGGGCAGTTGTGGAGTCTCCTTCTCTGGAGATATTCAAACCTGCCTGGACGCCTTCCTGTGTAACCTCATCTGGGTGTTCCTGCTCCGACGGGGGGATTGGACTAGATGATCTTTTGAGGTGCCTTCCAATCCCTAACATTCTATGATTCTATGAACCTCCATTATTTTATGGATTCATGATCCTATGAATAGGTGATGCTATATTTTGGAGTCTAGTTTAAATTGGGGTGAAAAATGGAGCTTGCCTCTGGGAGGAGGCATGACACATGCAAAGCATGGCCATGGGAAAGATGGAAAGAAAACTCCCAGCTGCAGCTTACCCTATGGCCATCACCCTGAGTTCAGTTAACCCTGGTGTTTTGTGTTGCACTCGCTGGTGATTTATGAGGTTAGTCTGTTTCCTCAGTGACTGTCTCCACAACAGGATTTTGGAACCTGGATCTTGCTTGCCAAATCTATTTGATCCACTGAAAACCGGGATTAAACAGTGCTGGAAGCACACAGTGCATAACTCCTCATTCTTCTAGTCAGTTCATATTCCTTGATCTCAGCTTGTACAATCTTCTGTGGTTTGTGTGTATGCTTTGGCCCAAAGAGACAGTACGTCTCCAACACTGAAAACATTTATATATATCCTAAATTTTACTAACCCAAGCAGTTCCATTGAAACTACCAGCATAATTTTACTAAGTACACGTAGACATGCCGTAAAGATTAAGAGCTGAAAATTTACAGCTGTGGAAAGACTTCAGTAGAAGAGAGTCCAATGTATCCTCTTTGTGATTTACATTTGTAGCTGAAATATTAGTATTAAATCCAGAACTGTCTTTAGGGAGGTGCGAATTGATGTGAGTTCATGAGGGTCATTCTGTGAGTCACAGTTAGGCAAGTAACAGTGTACTTGCTTTGCTATATTTTATATCACAAGTACAGCTTAGGTCTCTGAGAGCATCATGCACCTTCCCTGCTATTGGTGTCAGAATAATTGTTGTGTGTTTTGACTCAGTTTAATTTTGGCCTGCCACGTCCTCTCTCCAAGTCAACAGAAATAAACTGACCTTAAGGAGGATTAAATCTGTTTACTTCACTGTGATTTAGGTCATGATTTTAATGATTATTTTGCTAGAATGCCTATGTTTGAATAATAGCTATACTAGACCTTTCCAGCTCCACTTCTAGTACGTATTTGCCATTAAATGCTTGATGGATTTTGCACACCTACTGTATTTCGCATCATTGAAATACAAATTCTAAACAGAAGAAAATAACTCTGAAAACGTCTTGAGGTTAAACTGTTTAGCCAACGGCATTTTGGCTTTTTCCTTTACCTTATGTCTTGAAATCGTATTCTTGCGTTTATTTAATCATGTAGATGAATTCCATGATATTCACTACCGTAGGGGTTTATTGCTTCTGTAGAAATTATTTTCTTTTAATTATTCTAAGGATGAATACATTAGGACTGTTACTGCATGGTTTTTTAGTATTAACTAGGACCATTTGGTAATTTGAGAAAGAGACACTACCTCCCTGAAGCCAAAAACTAATATGGAGAAAAAGTTATATCACAAAGAGGTAACTGTGTATTGTGTTGCTACATATCAGGTTTTATATACATTATATATAAAAACATACATAAAATATACATATATAAAGGCATGTATGTATGTAAAGATGTTAAAATTAAATTATGGGGAAAAATACACTACTTGCCCTGTGTACTATATAAGAGGAGTACTCATGCCTTCAAAAATAATGTAAAATATGATGGAAAATATCATGCCCTCTTGGTCATGTTTTTTGGCTCATCTATTTTACATTTATGGGAACAGGCTTGTCAACTCTAAACTCATCTGGCTCTAGCAGAGGAAAAGAAAGAAAAAGCAGGAAGTCCATTTTTGGCAACAATCCTGGCAGGCTGAGCCCTGGGGAATCAGCTACTCTTGCCAAAGCATCTGGAAAAGGTAAAGTTAGCATCTTCTTTCACCAGTCACATGGAATGACTCTGTAATCCAGCACATGTACCAGACCAAGTTGTTAAAGATCAAATACTTTACAATGTGTAAGATGTTGAACTTCGGAATGGTTTTTCGTTAGCGCAGCAGCTATTACGGTAACACTATTGTAACTGAAGTGTAGAGTGTGGAATGTTAAAATAGGATTACTCGGTCAGGCATATGAGGACCCTAATTCGTAAATGATTCGAGCCTAACATACATTTTAAATGATGTATCTTAAAGTTTGTGTTTTAAAAGGTATGAATGAGTATTTTAAAGTACAAATGGAAGGCAGAACTGTTGGGCTGGATCCAGAAAAGTATTTTTAGTGTCTGAAATAGGACTTAGTTGCCTAAAATTCAGCCAAGTACAAACGTGTAACTGTGCAAACTCCCGTGTTCCACCTTGGAGGTATTTAGACTCTGCAGGTGATTCAGTTATGAACTTGGAAATTGTACTTCTGCATATGAACAGATGTAAAGAATACAAAGAAAGTTCAGAAAAGGTCCTTGAGCAGAGATGAGACCCAGATCCCCTGCCTTTCAGGTGAATGCCATAAACAGAAGGTTACAGAGTTGTACCCCTTCTTCTATGTATTTTCTGGCTCAAGGAACATTGCATTTCTTTGAGCCCAAGGGCACAGCTGCAGCAGACCAGTTAGATTTCCCTTCTAGAGGCCAGTGTCCTAAAAATGAGGAAGTCTAGTGCCTGATCCTAAAGGATGTGAGTATTTTGCTGGCTTTGTTCCCTAACTCTTACAGCCTCTGTAGACTGCCTGTTTAGAGACTTGGCAGATAGGTTTCAATCTTTTCTTATTCCTTTATTTTATTCTGGCAAATTCCAATTAAGTATTTATTTATAAAAATGATTGTTAGCACTTCTAATCATGGTGTCATTTCAATACTTAAACATCATGTATCCTCTCATGAATTGTTCTTACTGTCTAAGAAAGAATGTGACACACTGATAATAATTTTCCAGGATCACGTTTTTGTACTATAACCAAAGTATGCACACATCTTTCACTAGAAAACATTGAAATTTTGGAGTCTCTGGATCTGTGGCTGTGTCTCGAGCTTACTGTTTATTTTCTAGGTCCTTTCGATGTGATGCGGCAGACCGGGGAAGATCCTTGCTCTCCTTACAACTCTCCAGCTTCTCTCAGTGCTATCATAAGGACGCCCAAGTGCTATCACATCTCCTCGCTGAACGAGAACGCGGCCAAGCGGCTGTGCAGGCGGTACTCGCAGAAGCTGATCCAGCACACCACCTGCCAGCTCCTGAGGACCTACCCCGCTGCCACCCGCATCGACTCCTCAAACCCCCATCCGCTCATCTTCTGGCTCCATGGCGTACAGCTCGTGGCTCTTAACTACCAAACAGACGGTATGACTACACGAACACACATTTTAGTACATTTTTGAATGTGGAATAAGTCCTTAAACTGTGAATTTGTGTTTGGTGTTTGCTTTTACCTGCTACCACAAGCGAATGTACCTATATGAGCCCCAGCACAAGCAGGTTCATATCACGACAATCTGGTCCTTGAGAGTAGCGATCCCAGAGCTCAGGAGCTTTATGCCAATGCAGCAGATCTCCCGATAGCACAGAAGCCGGGACACCAACACCTTCCATTTTGATTTTATTGCTGAAGTTTGTTTGTTTGTTTGTTTTCCCTAGTTCAAGTAGCTGTTATTCCTTTCTGATAATTTCAAGTACAAAAAGGTAGCGAACTATTTTTTACTTAGAAGTGCCACCTTGGATGCTGGTTTAATATTGATCAAAACATTTTTGGGTCATTTTCTATCGTATCTTGTGTTTCTTCACCTTTTCAATGGGGGATCTATTAGGTCATCTACAGAGGTACAGAGTCAATGCCTTTTCATTCTGCAGTTCAGGGCAAATACCTGCTCCGAGAGCAGGTGCAGACAAGCCTTACAGTTGGATAAAGACAACAGAAAGGGATAGAAAAGAATGAACTGTTCTTATAGTTTTGTATAATTAAGTATTGGATAGATTGGATACACGAATTACAGCTATCTCTGAAAACCAAGAGTGATAGTACACAACTAAAATGAAGTTTAAAAAAAGATAGTTAAAACGTCTTTGCCTTCACTGTTACAGTTTTTCCATGGTACCGTTGCTCTTTGTCAGTTTTGGCTGCCTTCCTTTCACAGATCTTCCTCTGCAACTTAATGCAGCAATGTTTGAGGCTAATGGCGGCTGTGGATATGTTTTGAAACCTCCTGTTTTGTGGGATAAAAATTGCTCAATGTACCAGCAGTTTTGTCCATTAGAAAGAGATCTTGATAATAAGGAGCCAGCTATATATTCTTTAACAGTAAGTACATTAAAAGGGAATTTAATACAGCCAAACAGATAGAAGCAGCTAATGTTTAACTACAGTCTTTAACCATCATTACAGTCATGCTTCTGTATGGAAACACTGAACCTTTAATTGTTGCTTTTACTTCTGAAGGTCAGTATAACTAACAGAAACTGGAGGGGGAAGGAGCAAATAATTGTCTTTATTTTATTGGCTAGTTTGTATCCATAGTTACTTTTACCGTTTCCTTCACAATATTTGTCAAAACCCAGTACTGAAAGCACTTTCCCTGGGACTACACAACTGTGTAAAATTATACATGTGCCTGGATGTTACACATGTTTGTGAACAATTGAGAAGCTACACAAAAAGCCATTATGAAAAGCTGTACTGAACATTAAAAAATATATTTTTTTTAAGTTATATAATAGGATATATAATTCATGCATTTATGGCCCAAAAAATGTATTCTAAGAAGCTAGTTCCTTCCAGGAAATGTTTCAAAAAAGTGAGATTCATAAAAATCAAAATTCTCCTGTCTGCGGTAACCACACACCTAATTTTTGTGTTGTGCGTGCCAAAGCAAGCCAGAGGTCAGTGCCATCACCCCCAAGTAATGGAGAAGAAAATTTGATCCTTTTTGACTACATTACTGGTACATTCTTCCTGGATTAACTTTCAGATGCCTCGAATGGTTACGCTCATGATGTGTAGTGTATTTTTTCAGAGGAAAGATACCGTAGCAACGGCATGGGGGGCGTTGAAGCAGCTCTGCTTCTGAAATTACTGCCCTGGCAGCTACAAAAGTAGGGGAGCATTGTAATTAAATCGGCATGTTAACAAACTGTGCTTAGGGGTGTGCTAAACAACCTTTAGCTCAGAATCGTGACAATAAAAGAATTGCTCCACTAATTGGTTTCTCTGTGTACTCCTCGGCTTCAGATCGTGTCTGGACAGAACGTCTGCCCCAGCAACAGCACAGGCAGCCCGTGCATTGAGCTCGACGTGCTGGGGATGCCCCTGGACAGCTGCCATTTCCGAACGAAGCCCATTCACCGCAACACTCTCAACCCCATGTGGAATGAGCAGTTCCTTTTCCGGGTTCACTTCGAAGATCTGGTCTTTCTTCGCTTCGCGGTTGTTGAAAATAACAGTTCAGCTGTGGCAGCTCAGAGAATCATTCCCCTAAAAGCTCTCAAAAGAGGTACAGTATAGTTTGTAGGGATACCCTACGGTCCAGCAGATTCCTGGACTGATTCCTGCCGGAGGGATATTTTTAGTCAGCTGGTTGAATTTTTCTAGAAGAGACAGGGAGCAAGTATCAGACAACATGCTCTGCCCTGGCAGTATAATGCTGATTAAATAGACTCCCCGGGAGCTGGAGGATGCCCCAGTGACTTGGTAAAAAGTCACATCTTGTGCTGTTGCAGAGACTGGGGCACCTTGTACACAACAATCTTAGCATATGAGGAGATCTGGCTGTAGACATGCCTTTTCCCAGGGAGAATTTGCCCTTGTTTCATTCATATTCTAATATTTGTCTATTTCATGTATGAATATATTGAATATTATGGCAAAACAAAAGTTGGCAGCTATATGAGGCAGTCAGGATTTCATAGCATTTGGCTTACACTGTTGTACAGACACCGTTCATGCAGTGTAATTATAGTGCTTTAAATCCTATAGGTGTGGCAAATTGTATCTATAAATATAGCAAATTTGAGTTTTACATTTATGAGACTTGTATGCTAGGATGTGGCAAAGTACTTATAGAGGGTTTTTTTCTCTTCAGGCTATAGACATGTCCAGCTCCATAACCTGCACAATGAAGCATTAGAAATTTCTAGTCTGTTCATAAACAGCCGAAGAATGGAAGAAAGTCCCTCTGGAAACACTCTGCCTGCATCTGTGGTAATTTTTTTTTTAAATTTTATTTCTATTTTTTTCTTTTTTGTGAATGCCATGTATTCTTGTCTTAATGACTACTATGGTCTGGTCTGAACCAGACTGTTCAAAGATATTAGCCCCCTAAACCTGCAAGTTTTTTGAAAGTACCTCGATGCCCAATTCTTTTGGGTTTTGATGGAAGTAAGGTTGTCCCACCTTCTGAAACTGTCAGAGTGTAAATCTTTTCAAAGTCTGGCTTTTGCTGTATTGAGGTATAGCACGAGGACCCCTGTGTGGAAGGAGTATGGTTGAGCTGTAAGGTTCAGAGCTGCCTCATGCATTCCTTTATGCATGAATCATAAGCACTGCATTTGGGACAAAAACCCCCGAAATATGCAAATTGCCAACAACTTTGAAATAATGAGAGTAAAATTAAATTGTATTACAGGAAAAGATGGAGTCTGTATTTGCATAAATACGTATTTTTATATGTGCATGTGCACATCTACATGCTTAGATGCACAAATATGTATACATACATGTCTGTAATATATACATGACAAGACATATATATGCATGTGATTTTTTTAATAGCCCTTAATGTTAGGTTACCTGGGTTACTTGTGTTCTAGGAACTTTAAGCTCGTATATTATCATTTTGCTGATTCCTAAAACGTTAAGGTAAAACCTCCTGAGCTACTGTGTGAACAGTGGATGTGTTGCAGACGTTATCCCCCTGTGGATACATGACGAACGCTTACCTTGGTGAATTACTAGGGCAGAAAGGAAGAACATAAATGGTTTGGAGGGTAAAACGAAGCTATAGATTTTCATCCAGTAATTTGCACACTGAATCCATGTAGTCGGAACTCAGCTAAAATGCAGACAGTGAGCGATGGAGATCTGCCCTGTGTCCAGTGGCAGTTTATGTACTCCCTCTCTTCAGCTTCAAGGTGGGGTGGGGTCTTTTGGGGGATTGGTTTGTTGCGGTTTTTAATGCCTTGACCTGTAGTCTAAGATGCATGTATGAGCTGGATAGCTTTGCTCTGTCGGGGTCCTTACGACTTGGGTGTACAGTTTATTTTAAGCAACCTAAAAATAACAGGCCTGTGTAAAAACGTTCAGTAACCTGTTGAATGTTGTCTGAACAGTTGTTTAGCACAGGGGAAAGGAAAGCTGCTGTGACTCACAAAGTGACAATTCATGGAATTCCAGGCCTGGAGCCTTTCACTGTTTTTAATGTAAGTGAGGGGACCATGGCTGCACAGCTTCTCCGCCAGGTAAGCTGCCCTCCGAATTGCAGACTAATTGCAAGAATCCACACTAACATCCCTCTGGACATGGTTCTCCTGGCATTTCCCAGATTGCAGGGTCATTGTAGTTCATTCATCACAGCCAGGAGGTGCTTTAGAAATGTGTTTTTGTGGAATTAATTTCATTGCAAACACAGACTGTCATCAGTGAAATTTCCCCAATCTTGGCTTCAGAGAATGGGTTTATAATCCTAGAACATATTCCTATTAGTTATTTTTGAATTTGGGCATATGCGGATGAGAAAAACAGTCTTTCTGACTGATGGAGGCAGTGGGCTGTCCTTACAACAAGGACAAACATTTCTGCACAATTCTTTGAACTTGAGCACCATAGGAATACAGAGTAAAAGTGAGAGGGCGAAGTTCATGAGTAGAAAAACCAGTTAACTCAACAGGGATTGTTATTCTAGCAGTGGGAAAAGACTGTACTGTCCTGGGATTATGAATAAATTGTCTGGCCAGCCCAACAGGACAGAAATAAGCTTAAATAAGTACTGCCTTGTCTGGAATAGTTGAACTGCTTGGCTAGGCTAAAGAGAACAGTACATTACCCTGGAGTAAAATATCTGAATAATAAATAGCACATCAGAAGTCTTGCCTCCACTGTCAGAACAGTTACAGATTCTTAAAGCTTCTTTATTCAGTCTCATTTATAACTACTAATTACGCAGTTTATATTTAGCATTCAAATTGTCATGTGTTTATTGTGGTCTGTCTTAGATCTTGGCTAACACAAAAGGCACTGAGTCATGTGCGGCAGACTATTTTCTGATGGAAGAGAAAAGTTTTATATCTAAAGAAAAGAGTGAATGCAGAAAACCACCATTCCAGAGAGTAATTGGTCCTGAAGAAGGGCTAGTGCAGCTTTTGAACAGTTGGTTCCCAGAAGAAGGATATGTTGGAAGGATTATCTTTAAAACCCGAGAGGAAGTAAGTCTGTTTTAGATAAATTGTTATTTACAAAGGTAGCTAAAAATAGCTGTTAGAACCGGGAAACAAAAGGGTGCGATATTTGTTTCACTACTTGGTGAGTAATGTCAACGCTGTATACATTGTTTAAAAACATTTGAGTGAGGACAACTAGAGTTTATGCACCTGTGCGACACTACCTTGATTTCACTCAGCTCTAGGATCAGCTTAGTGGTTCTCGATCATTATCGCTTAACAGTTCAGTGCCACTAGCTTACTGTTTTGACTGATAGTTCTAATGTAATGTAAATCTAGCTTTTGACATGACAGGAAATTAATATAAAGAAGGGATAATAGTTAAAACCAAAAGATCACAGATAAGAGAACTCCAGACTACAATTTTCAATCAGTTTAGATGTCACCAGCTTCTTTTCTGTTCAGAAAAATCAGAAAGGATTTTAATATTAAAGAACTCTAAAAACCTCGAAGGATGATGAAAATTATCAATGATAGCCTAAAATAGCTGATTTCTTTAAATTGGAAGGAGGAAGATGGAGTGATTACTTCAGTTTAAACTATGAGCAAAACATTCACAGCTTGAAAAGCTGTGCCAGTGCCCAGGCTTGTGAAACGCAAAAGCAGGAGAAAGACATTTAATGATCTCATTTTCAGAGGCACTTCCTTTAGTCAGTTCAGCATATAATGATGCTTGCTTGGCCTGAACATAGTAATATATGTAGACATATGTTTATATGCACAGATTTTACATCCACAGATGACGCAGATCCTCTGGGATCCTTTAAAATGAAAAAAAAATATTTTAACTGATTATTTTGATAAAATTTTTGATAAAGCTTCAATTTTACAAATTACCACTGTACTAGAGAAATCAGTATTTTATTTTCCTTTATTTCTAATATTTGGAGCAAAAATTACTTGGTAGAAATTTGCTCATGGAAACAGTAGCCTACTTAATTCAGTTGACAACACCCATTTACTTTGTAAGTGTATGTGACGACAAATGTGTCACTGCTGAACTCCATTCCTTCAGAAAACATGGGTTAAATTATGCTGTAGTTTTGTCCTGTGATGTTGGTACCTCAAAGCATTTTCTGTAATTTTGAGCCATTCTGTAGATAGCAGCCTCAGATCTTGGAGGAGAAATAGAGCTGCAAATTTGCATGGAGAAACAAGGAGTGGGTCCATTTGTAGGGTGTGATACACAGCCCGTGTTTATAGCTTATGAATTCAAGCTACGTTACAAGGGATTGGAGAGAAATCGATTATCTGAGAGAAGGCGCAGGGAGGAATTCTGTCTAAAATCTGCCATAGTCAGAGTCCGAAAAAGGACAGCACAGCAGCCTTCCTCTTGATCCACAGGAAAATGTTTGCTCAGACTTCTTGCTCTCTAAATTATTTTGGCTTCAGTGCAGGGACAAGGAGAGAAAAGGACACCTTCCACCATCTCCCATCTTAATGCCGCCATTACATGACAAAACATCATTTTTCATGCATAAGGAAAGTGATCGTTTTTTGCATAATGTGGTACAATGTGTATGTCTTCACTCCCTGTCTACTATTTCAGACACACAGAGATTTATTACCAGCAACAGTGGCTTGTCAAAACCCTTATATAATAAGACTTGCATTTAATGAAATGAAGCAGGGGCAGCAGAACCTTTTGTGACCACCTGCTATTAATCACCTCTCTGAAGTAAATTAATTTGGCTTTCCTTTTTTCTATAGAATTTAAATGAGAGAAATGTCTTCCAAGAAGCAAAGGAAGATGCAGCTATCAGCTCTGAGGATGACAGTTTCTTTGTTCAGGTGCATGATGTTTCCCCAGAGCAGCCACGCACCGTCATCAAAGCTCCCCGCTTCAGCACAGCTCAGGATGTCATACAGCAGGTAAGCAGCATGTTTCCATTTGGTAGGTCTTTAACATGTGGGGCAGAGGTTATTCTCGGTACTAGCTGAGGAATCGGTTTAGTAACCTGAATCTGAAGGAATGCCTCTCTTTTTTTTTTTGTCTTCTTTTTTTCTGCTTTTTAACAGACTCTTTGCAAAGCGAAATACTCCTACAGCATTTTGAGCAATCCAAATCCAAGTGATTATGTGCTCTTGGAAGAGGTGACAAAAGAGCCAGCAAACAAAAAGTCCTCAACATCTAAACCATCTCAGAGGATTCTCTCTGATCAAGAGTCTGTGTTTCAGGCCCAAAGCAAATGGAAGGGAGCAGGAAAATTTATCCTTAAACTCAAAGAACAGGTTCAGGTAAAAGATTAAATACTTTGCAGCAGGTTTTATAGATGGTCTGCGATCAGCTTAATGGGAACCTACTTTCAGTGGTTCAGCGACTGGCAGGAGGTTGGGTTGGGAGAAGAGACTACAGCAAAAAGCAGATTCCTCTTTTCTCCACAGCTCCCTTTTTTCCTTTGCAAAACTGCATCAGTTACATCCAGCGACACAATTCCCTCACAGCCTGCAAATCCCATGACAACCTCTGTCTTTTGCTGCAGCTTTCTGTTTTTCAAAATCTTCTGGATGTGTACGCCATGCTCCCCATCACAGTAAAGCAGGACTATGCAAATGGGCAGAACTTAAAAACTACTGGAACAAAGTCCCCTTTATTCTTTCCCAGTGAAAAAGTTGTTCTGTTCGTTTATCTCAGGCTTTGGAAAACAGCAGGAATTAAGTCCATGCCTGCTGGGAGAAGGAGCAGTGTTCCCCCTTCCAGCAGATGCCACCAGTCTACAGCAGTTGTTGCTTTAAAGTACCTGTGGCATAAGCACAGATTTTTAACGAGTTTATATCAATTTTGCTAAAAATATCTTTGACAATGCATAATTTTAAATTAATGTATTCAGAACAATTAGAAGAGTATGCTTGGTTATGAAAGCACAGCCAGGCTGACTTTCAAATGGGAGGCCTGCTTAGAAATATGTTAGGTGGTTTCATATTAATTCCATATTTCACAGCTAACAAACAGCCTGTTATAAACCACTTTTATGATTTATTTTTTTTACAGGCAGCACGAGATGACAAAAGAAAAGGCATTTCCTTTACCAGTGAACTCAAGAAGTTAACCAAGTCAAGCAAGCAGTATCGGGGATTCATTTCGCCACCTCTGCAGGTCTCGCCGGACAGTCCACAGAGCAAGGACGAGAGGTCTGCGTGCAGTTTGACTTTTGGTGACATCACGGAGTAACCACCACTGCCTACCGCATGGTCTATCCAGGTATGACATATTGATTCTAACTCTGACCAATCATTTAATACTTGATTTACAGAGTATTTTTTTCAAAGTTGTAGTTGGTTAAACGATAGCGAGGTACAAGAGACTGCCAGAAAGATCCATAAAAGCCTTAGACATTGGTGTGCAAAGGCACAATCAGATCAGCATGGTCTCCACTTATTTATGGCATTTGCTACAGTGAATCAGAATGGTGTCAAGACTGGAGTTTCACTCACTTTAGCTGCCTATTAAAAAAAACACAAACAAACAAACAAACAAAAACAAAAAAAACCCCAAACAAACAAAAAACCCAACAAAAAAACAACACAAAAAACCCCAAACCAAACCAACCAACCAAACCAAAACCAACAAAAAAAGTTGCATCCTGGTTGATTTTATAGCATGCATTTTAATCCACTAACTGTGCTTAATTAATAATGTCCTGTTACTCTTGCTCTAGGCCAAAGTAAATAGAAGTATCCAGTAGAGCTTTCGTTATTTTTTATTACATGCATATAATAAAATCAGCAGGGTTTTTAGCTACAAAAGTTTATAGTGTTAATTTCTCTGTGGAAATTCTGGCAGAAATGTTTAAACATTTTTACTATCCTTTCCGTACCTCTTCAATTTCTTCCATCTTGCTTGACTTAAAACAAATGAAATACACAACATAAGACTGTCTTGTTTCTGTGAAGATAGTACATGTAACTTGTCCACCGTATACTAACCAGATATTTGCATAGTGCTACTACAGCACTGAGACATCATCTGAGTTATGGCTCCTTGCAAATGAAGAAGAAATCTTTTCAGTGTTGATAATCCCATCTCACATATAGCCAATTTAAGATTATATTTCTCTTTTCACATACGGCTAATTATTAAAGCATTATTTGACATGCACTGTCATACTACTGCTAAACCATTAACAGAATTCAAAAATAATATTTTCATTTGTAAAATAATTCAAATAACAAGGGACAAACTTGATATCTTATTTCGAGGCTACTAGAAAAGCCCTAGATCATCAAAACAATTTGAATTCAAGAAAAGCAAAGTAAATTACGGAAAGACCCCAGTCATTTTCCCTCTTCTTCTTCATTTGTTTTTACATTTTTGGAAAACTGGAATTTACATCACTGAATTCTTCTGCAGTGCCTTTGAAGGAACCTGCTGCGGACTGAGCTGGTCAGCAATTGTGTGCCCTGTGCTATAGATGCTTAATCCAGGTAATGCTGCTGGATTAACAGCCAGAGTCTGGGAACGCTAAATGGGATGTTGTAGATTGGGAAGACACTTGTCAGCTATTGGAAGATTCTCCTCTTCCCATCCCTTCACATCTGCAGATTCTCGACAGCTGGATGAAGAGGTTTTCTTGGACTGTATGTTGTAAACAAATGTGTGTTGTCACCCTCCTCTTTTTAAACAAAAGATGATTTTAGCTAGTTGCCTCTAGGGAAACTGAAGGCAGAGAACCAGAGTGTTCTTTTACGTGTATTATATTGAAATAATGCACTTTTACATGAAGATTTCTGTTAAACACTGTGTTAAGTGATTGTAAAGAGATTTAAATATACTGTAACTTCCTTTGCTTGTCTGTTTAACTTTAGTGAATATACACAAAATGCTCAAATTATTTATGGTTTATCTACTTTAACAAAATAATGTACAATAGCTAAATACACCTAACTGGTAGTGATACTTTGGCAAGGAACGACATTTTATTCTTATAAATTCTAGTTTTCCAGGCTTGTGTTTAAAGAAAGAATATTTATTATCATGTTCCAAAGTATATGCCGTTGTGTAATATATTTATCATATACTACTTTTTAGAAAATGCAGAATTTTTACCTCTCTCTGGATTTAGAGGAAAAAATGTTTGAACTTTTCTGGTTGTTTCTTTTCAGCACAAGATGTTTAATACCCAAAACTTACCCAACTCAAAACAATGCATTGATAAATGTAATTAACATTTTAAAATTTTGAATTCAAAATACATTTTTCCATATTGTCAGGAAATGTCTTTTTGTCTGTTACACCCAGAGAGTACAAAGAACTCTCACGTTATAACTCTTGACATTTTTGTTTACATAGAAACACTGTTGGAAAGGTTTATGTTTGCTGAATTCATTCTCTGATATTTAAGTTTTTGTGGTTGTCTCTTTTTTTTTTCCCTCCATAGGAGTTACAAATTTGCTTAGTTAGTGAAAACAATCCATACCCATTTACAGGGGCACAAATGAAACAATTGCTGAAATCAGTCATCCCTTTGATTTCCCACAAGAAGTTTATCTGTGGTGAATAAATTGCTCTGCGCGGTTTTTTTTTCTCCCTAGAGGAATCCCTGAACAAAGCATTTCAGTTACCTGGTGTGACAAAATAAGAAATCCACGACTATGGGGAGCGATTCATGCACTCAGTTATTCCACATCAACTTTAGCACAAAATGCTGCTGCTCCTGAGAGAGAAGCTGCATCAGGCAAAGGATAAAACAGCAGCACAACTAAAAGGATGTTTACCTTTGATAGTGCAAGGATGAAAGGAAGTTACAAGCAGCAGTACTGTGACAACCAAACCCCATCCCCAAAATTAGAAAATTAAATAAAAGCAAGAAAAGTCATTAACTGGCATATAAACAAGCAAACAGAAGCTGCTCTCTGTCACCAGAAGCTATGAAGTCTTTCACTATTCACTGCAGAAAACTCCTGTAAAGTAGCCATTACTAAAGCAAAAAAGTGCCCTTTTGAGGTCATTTCCAGGGAAAATAACCACAGACACACAAAAAAGTCAAATTTCTCCATGGCATATCCTCCCAGAGACCATGCACTTCCCACTGCTTATCTTCAGTACTGATGTAGCAAAACAGAATTTTGCAATTCAGCAATCAAGAACCAATTAAAAAACCCACACACCTCCTAGCTCAGCCCCTTCACTCACACATTACCAGTTCTAACTGCGCAGCCGGCCCTGTAAGAATGCGCTGTGCTCCCTCCCATCCCCACTCCAGGGCACATGCATAATGCAAGACTGATAGTGAGTAAAACATTAGACGTGACAACTTATAGTTTTATATGCATAGTTTGCTTTGGAATACTTTTGAATTACTGGGAAATACTTACATCAACCTATTGCACAATTCTACTAATGCAATAATTTTTTTTTTTTAAATGTTAGTTTCACTGTCTGCTACTTTAACACAGTAGCGGTTTCACACCCTTAAGAAATTTTTCTTTTGGTGTTTCCATGATGTTTTAGAAACAATACTTACTTCCTATAGAGTTTGACCTTACCTGTTCGGCTTTTTCGTTTTGTTATATTCAGCAGCACTGAAAATAAAAGTCTTACCATCACCTGTAGTATCACAGTAGTTTAGTTTGGAAGACACGTTTGCTAATTCATTAAATTCAGCATGGAAAGTTCATATACCCATGTCATCATCCACTAATGGTTTTCTGTCACGTAGAGTTAAAAAGAAAAAACCCTTGGGAAATCAAGGGACAACAGCAGCCATGTCGCATTGTGTAACACAGGTCTAACAGTAGCCTGAAGTCTAATGATAATTTAAAAACAGTAGTTTTGTACCATTTCTGCTAATACAATAATCTTCTAGTTATGGGAATAGTTTATTCATATAACTATCTTCCTCATCAATCAGAGTCTAAAGCTGCTTTTGCTGCTCTTTATCACAGTGAAAGAGAACAGCAAAATATTTGGCTTTCTATATAAAACCTCCAACCTTATAGGCATGTAGACATCTGGAATTGTGTACGGCTAATGACACTTGTCCAGTATTTTCATTAATATAAATATATCACTTAATTTCAAGTTTAGGTAAACATCAGAGTAAAGTTTTGTTGGTGATATTAGGTACATTGGAATACAATATCCTTCCTTTTGTGTTTGTTCCAAGTATCCTAATAATGAAAATACAACACCACTTGAAGCATTAAACAGAGTTTTTTTTGTTAACTTTTGTGAAAGCCCAGTTAAACAAATTTCATGTGATGAGTTATTATTCTAATAGGAAAGTTTATTCTGCTTAGCCAGATTTTATTTCTGCAGGAATACCTGTCCGCACATTCCTATGACAAGCCTGACAAAACAACAATGTCCCTTTCTGTGCTTTTGGCTGGGCATGGACATCAATTAGGAAAATACATTCATTTTTACATTACAAACTATTTACAGGAAGCAACTTCCAGGATAAAGTTTGAAAGAAAGGAATGTAAATAATCAACACCTTCCAGAAACACACAGTCTCTGAGCGGTAACAGACCTGACGCTGAACAGTTTACAGGCGGAAATCTCACGTTCTGTTGCCTATTGGCAAAAAACACAGAAGTATTTTATTCTACACTATTTTAAAAACCACTGTTACTTATCTACCAATTTCTTGTATTTTCCTTGCATAGCATGTGCTACTTTTGCAGTTGTGTGACTGTACGGGACAACAGCTGGGCAGCTGCTGCAGGAACCGGGGCACACCAGGAGGTCCCTCCTACCACCTGAAGGGTTTCCCGTTTCTATCTTACTAACCTCAAAATTAGCAGTTAGAAGAGTAAAAGATACTATGTCAGTTTTAATTTTTAAAACCTAGTCACTTACTTTTTTTTTTTTATTGCTACAAATATTACTAGATGAAGTATCCAAATAGCCATCTTTAGAAAGCTGTCTGCTTCTAGAAATCACGTGCTTTCACGAATTAAAGACTTTAGCATGGAAGTATCTACATATTTCATGAACACATTCTCTTACATTCATAGTTTGTCTTTTAAAAAAGAAGAAATTGCTGGTAGCTTTATAGTTCAGTGAAGGTTGAGTCTGCAGCTTCTGAAACCAAACTGTCTGTTCCGCTCTAGCTCTCTCAATGCTTCAGCTTACTTTTGGGTTTTAATCACTGGCTGTTACTATTCCACTATAAAACTCAGTTTACCTTTAGGGTAGCCCACTAAATGTAACAATGGTGGTGTTTTTTTCCTGTCTGTGATAAATATTTTGTAACTTCAATAGTGATAGACCTTTGGCAGAGTTAGCAAATTAAACACAAAAATCAATAGCAGTAAATGGATTTCGCTCCAATACACGTATAGGATATTTCGGAATGACTTAGTTGTACAGTTGTCTGCCTCTGCATGTCAAAGTATTCTGACAATGCAACATTAATATGTGCCAGTCTTTCTTTTGTTTGGAAATTATGTAAAATGAACAATTTTTAAAGTGACTTTTCCACCTGGACTATTTTCTCTCTGCTGACTTGAAGAATAAACTTGTATTTGTATATGTTGTAAAAAAAATAAATGGTTTAAGATGTTGACTGTTTGCTTTTGCCTTCCTCACCTAACAAAGTACTAGCAAATGCCCTCCTGGAATTTTCAGAACTTAAACCACATCCATATTTGCAACCACTTAACAACTAAAAAAAACTACTCAAAAGCTATGGGATTGGCAACCTAAACAGAAACAAATGTATTACCAGCAGTATTATGTAGGCAGTTTTGTAATCTACATAGTAAAATATGTATTTTCTAATCCATTAAATAGAAATCAAGATAAAAAAAAAAGAATTTCTGATTATTGTAAGGAGGTTAAGCAACTTGAACAAAAGCTTTGTAAACCTTCCAACATGTATTATTACCACTTCACAGACTAAACACTACAGAATGTATTAGTTGCCAGCCAGGGAGAGCCCACCACACTCCCCTGTAAAATGGAATTCACATAGAGCCAATACTCACTTGCATGTTATTTCATATATTTTATCTATTGATCGCAAAGCCAACATGCAGCTGAAAACAGATTCTAAACCAACCAGGCAATAACTAATATTAAGGGAATTAAGATAAAAAATAATTCAAATTCTTACCTTGAATTTGTCCAGTATTCTTGACAGCGATGGCTTGTTAAAGACATTGTAGTAGAGCATTCAATTATGATAGTTCAGAACTGGAATTCAGTAATCTCAATTTGTCAATACCAAGATTCATTGGAGGGAAAAAACCCCACCAAGTGTAAAATCATTTCAAGATGAGATAAATGGTTAGGAGACATCAGAAAAAGAAACAGAAGAAAAATGCAATACATATTCCAAATCTCTAGGTATCTCAAACATCAAAGTCACTACTATATTTACATTTCCAAAATATTTATTAATTCATCAACACAACCCAGTGATTTCTCAGAAACACATATGCCTATATTCTGTTATAAAAATGTTAAGATATATAAACAAAAATACTTTAATGCATGGTTGCAAACAATTTTTAAATGACTTGGTTTTGCATGTTTTTAGATTGCTGCTGTGACTGTTCATTGTGGTTCCCAAGCCCTGAGAACATGGGCTCGGTGGTTTAGTGGAGAGGCTTTGTAATTCGGTGTGAAAAACTGCTGTTACATTTTTTTGTGTTTCTATAGTCAAACCAAAACCTACTTGAATTCCCTTAATGTGACTGGAAATTTCTTTCAGCCAATCATTCTCCATAATTAAGAGAAACCAACCGAACGTGGCTGACTGACAAATTTACGACAAGGATGATTCCTTCAAGTGTTTAGCAAAATCCAACGGTTTGTGAACAACAGTCTCACTGATGTGTTGTTGAAGCCGTTTGTTTAGCTCTTCATCTATAAATGAATCCATTGGTGAGAAAGTATCCTGAAAATTACAAAATATTAGGTGCATTACTAAACAAGGCCAGTATGTGTTTTCCATGCAAAGCTTAAATTAGCAGCCCTGTTTCTCTCCCATGCCCCTAGGAATCTAGACCAGACCTATGGATCTGGCAGCTCACATATATCTGGCGTGCCAGGAAGCTTCACTTGGCCAGCAGCAAAGCGATGTGCAGGGCAGCCCTTCGTAAGTTTGTGTTTTTGGTGAGGATTTTTTTTGTTTTGTTGTAAACTGGGCATTAGAAGAATACCTGCTACACACAGCCCCAGCCTCCAGCTCTGAAGGAGCTTACGCACTGTTTCCTGTTCAACACGCCTTATCAACATAAATAAACTATCAGATCAAAAGGCTAGCGAGAGCAATAATGCCAGCAGTGGAGGCTGTCAGTCAGAAAGACAAGTCTTGACCCTGCCTCACGAGATCCCTTGTGGCTGCAGCCAGCTCCGGAGGCCTCCGCTCCTTCCTGGTGCTCAGATGAGAAAGCTTATGCACGTGATGTATACCTCCCTGTTAAAATCTTAACATTCACATGGTGCAGTACTTTCTGCACGCCAGGACAAACGAGATCCTCTCTTTAGTGGTACACAGGGAAAGAAAACAATTCAGAGCTTCTGTCAAGAGGGGGGAAGTACTGACAGACAACGGCAGCATGGCACACAGAGAAAAACATCCACGACAGACAGGCTAAAACTTAGATACTGACAGAATTTGTTAAAGTGAGCCAAACAACCAGGGAGAAGGCAAGACTCCAAGGTAATTTTCCCAGTTACATCCATCACAACCAGCTATGGACAATTCTCTCTGTTCCATTCCTCTTCCCCTGTTCCTGTGACCTTAAAGAGCTTATGCACTTCTTTGTTCAAGCACTACACAATCTCTCTATCTGCTGTTCCCAGCCCTGTTCTGTCAGAGCTGCTTATCTAACATCCTGGCAGGACAGACACATCAAGAAGTCATTGTAAAAGTAAGTACAAATACATTTTCAGAAGCTGCTTCTCTAAAATGGAAAAAAAATTGTGCTCTCAAGGCTTTAACTGACATTACCGAGTTACAAATTGGAGGCACTAACAAGCTTAATAAGGTATAATGTTTTCATTAGGAAGAACAAAAATTAATTATCACCTTTTAAAGGACACACCACTCACTGGACATTTAATGGAGGTCAGCATCTGGAACACATCCACTGCTGAGGATCTAAAAAGTTTTTACCCATTTCTTCTCTTTATACATTAGCTCTTTGTTCACTTCAAATTTATACTTTAAAGCTATAAATTGACACCAATAGGGATCAGTGTCCTTCTACATACTGAATCAAAGGGTCTGGAAATCAAGTTGTCCTGCCAACTACCCACACTGGGGAAAGAGAGCTGGCTTTTTGTTACTGCTTTTTGAACAGACATTAGTTCATCATTACAGAAAAGGGACATGAACTCTGCACTGAACCACTGCAAAGTGCAAAAGGTAAGTAAAATAATAACTACCACATTCATCTGGCTACATTAACTGGCTCTGCGAGGTGGAATTATTCATACAGCCTTTTTTCCTTATTCATAGTCAGTGCTATCTTATGCCAGTCAAAAAAAATACTTGACACAGAAAGTACAGAAACCAAAAAGCCCAACTAAGTCTGCTAATGCCTGGGCAGTGCACACTGAGCCAGCAGATACAGGTTACGTTGGTATGTGATATGGTTAAAAAAGGACACAGAGAGATGGATAGTACCTTTCTTCTGGGTGTTACTGATGCAACAGGAGGATTAAAGGTCATTTCTCTCATACTATATGCTTCAAAAAGTTCTGTAGCAGACCTATAGCAAAAACCACATTGAAAGAAAAATGGCATTAGATACATTTCCAAATAATATATCACCAAACCAAGAGCAGCTTTTCCCACACACATGCCATTCACACCCACCACCATGCTTTAAGAGAACTCCTCAGAGTAATGAGCATCACCTGGAAAAGACTGGAAGCCAACAGCTGGGGAACAATGCAGGTAAAAGCAAGTAAAATGTGTCTAAATACTCAGAGGACAGAAGAAGAAATGGGAGACAAGAAAACTGTTCTGTTGGCTTGCCAACGCTCTAAGCAGTCACTGTTTGCCCTGTACATAGTTAAAGTAAAAAAAATGTGGATAAAGGTTACCTGGCTGATACAATCTGCCTGAATTTCCAACAGTTCCTTAACAAAGGGTGTTAGGAAAACTAAGCAGCCATGGGAGAACAGGGAAGACCATTATATGGGAAAAGAACTGTTTACAGGGCAGGAAACAGAGGATGGGAGTTAGTTTTTGCAATGGCTGGAAGAAACTATGCATTTCCACATGGTCTGAGCCAGAAGCTGTGCTCTTCAACACATTCAAAGATGAGCTGGAGAGTACCAAGTTATTTGCGGTAGTAAGAATGAGCTGCCTATGAAGAACTGCAGATAGACTGTATGAGATGGTCAGTAAAATGGCAAATTAAATTTAGTGGGGGAAAAAAAGCAAAACAAACATAGAGAAAAGCAATCTCAGTGTCACATAAAAACAATAGGCTCTGAGCTGACCACTATCACTTAATGAAAAAAATACTGTTGTTATGCCAGATACTTTCATGGGATTGTGACCTTAATGCTGTTCAGAGTTGGAAAGAAACAGAGAACAGAATAGAAAAATAGTTACATCAGTGTATAAATCCACAGATCACCCACATCTCAAATACTGCATTTGAGTCTCCAATTATCTCATCTTGAAATACATGAAATGGTTAAAGTTCAGGAACATGCAACAAAGATGATGCGAAGTACAGAACAGCTCCTGTTTGCAGCAGATCCCTTCAGCGACAACAGATGGCAGAAAGAGGGACAACACGATAGAGGTTCCCCCAAGTCATGTGAGCCACAGAAAGAATGTATTAGAGCAGAGCGTTCATTTCACCTCCCAGAGCAAGAACCAGGGACTGTTAAATGATCCATGCTGACACCAGGTTCAAAACAAAACAAGGTACGTCTTAAACTTAACGAGCTGTGGACTCGTGGAACCCTTACCAAAAAATGCTGTATTTGCAAAATGCATACTTTGGTTCAAGGCGCAATGAACAGTTTTGAAAATAATTCTATGAAGAGGTACAAAACAGAAAATGGTATCAGGTTCAGGAAATCCACCTGGCTGAAACCAGCTGGAGGCTAGCACACGGCTTGGAGCTTGCCCTGGTTTTACTCTTCCTGAGGCATCTGCTTCCAGCTGCTGCCATAGACAGGATGCTGAATTAGATCTATAGTGTGAACCAGGATGGTCATCCTGACATTTTAACATGCTACAGACCTTATGTTGCAACTTGGTTTCCAGTTTACACAGTCACGGTCCAGTGATCCTGATCCATATTAAGATCAGGGTTGCTATTGAAGAAACGCAGATATTTTGCTCTCATGGGAAGAAAGCACACTGCACTGTGAGATTTTTACCCTTGTCATAGCCTGGCAACAAGCCTCAAAAGGGAAAAAAAAAAAAAAAAAGAAAAAGGCAGCCAACGTTTTGTACTGGCAGAAGAACAAAGAAAGTGAATTTGAAGAACAGAATATTTTAATTTTATGGATAATTATTTTTAAGGATTCCTTTAAAGTATGAGTAACTGCTACATTTCAGGGCAGTATTTTTAAAAACATAACTCCTTGATAACTTACCTTTGGCTCAAATCAAGTGAAAGAGTTCCTGAGCCTTCAGTTGGAGCTCCAACAATAAGGTGAGCTGCAAATTTCTGCACTATTGGATGATAGTGTCTCTAAAAGGAAGAAAGAAGGCATTTGGCTGAGGGATGAGGGATAATATATTAATCTATGGATTCTTGCACTTATTTCCATTTCAATAAGATGGAAGGTTCTGCTTTGGTTTTAGATAGAGAAACTGAGCACCCCAAAATCAGTCAGTTTCTGGGGTTAAGTTAATGAGAACACCCAGTCATACGTTTATTCACTAGTATGTCATGCTGTGAGCATAACTCTACACAGTTAATCTAACTCCTGCTCCCAGAAGGCAAAAGAAAGGGTAGAGGAAGCCTTCCCCAAGCCCCAAACTCTAAACACTGGCTGGAATGACAGATCAGGGTGTCAGTTGCTCCCCAAAGAAGGGCTGGACTGCACGGGAACTTAACAGATGGAAAAAGCCTCCAAAGGGTCTTATTAGGCAACCCGGGGCAAGATCCAGTGTGGCACTATCATAAGGGATATGTAACATCCCCTTTTGAACTCATTCCTATACCACTGTGCTGCTCTTCCTCTTTGTATGGAATAGGTCTATCACGTGGGCCAAATTTGATTGATAAGCCTGAAGACCTCTATCCTCTATTCTTCTGAAACATATAAACATTTAGCAGCTATTTACTGCTGACTTTTGCTTCCCTAATCACTCAGCTACTCACTAACCTGCAGTAAATGCAGCTCCCACAGAGCTGTGTTCTGAGCATTGCAATGCTCTGGTTCCTCTAGTTCTGGGAGATAAACTCCACTGCCTTGAGATTCGTTGTCTAGTAAGAGGTCCATCTTTGGGAATATCTACAACACAAAGACAAAAAGACTGAGTTGCTTATATTACACACCCAATTATAACACGGTTAAGTTCAGGATTCATTCCATGTTATTCAGTCTCAGCAGCATTTAAGGATAGTCTGTTTTCATCACTCTTGCTTAAGATGCTTCAATGCATTTTGCATAAAGTCAATCTCTCAAAAAATTCAAAAACCTTTAACTAGTAAGCTAAAGATTCCAACAAGTAAAACTTACTTGCATTAATACCCTGTTAGTTGCCAAGATCCCAACACTGGAGTTTGGAAGGACATGAAGAGTAAGTGTGGAAAGTCGCTTTAGGAAAGCAAGAGCTCGTTGCTGGGAAACTTGCTTTCTCCGTTTGGCAAACATGACATCCAGGCACTGGAGCACAATCCCCATATCATCGTTGGTACGACCTCAAAAGCAGAATTTCATACAAAGAGTAAATAACCATTTAGAGGAACATACAGCTAAATACTCTGGTACTGACTGTACACTGGAACCTGAGAAACAGCATGAAAGCTAAGGGGTTCAGACACAGCACTGATGTGACACAGACACAAGCATCCATCCTTTTTTGGTAAAAATAGTCCAGCTTTGAACATAAAAAAAATGTATCATTGTTTCTGTGCTCCTACCTAAGAAAATATTTGTTCCATCAAAAATGTCTAAACATTAGAAGCAGTTAGTGTTTTAACCCTAGGTGCATTCATTACATCTTCTTTTATAAATTGTTCAGTGGTGCAAAGATTTAATCTTTTAGCCATTCGGAACTGCAGAACTGTAGAATTTTTTTTTCTCAATCTTTCCTCCTTAGTGAATACAAATTTATAAAGTTCATTAAAATTACATTAATTTCAAACTTTATAAGTCTATTTATTTTCATAAACTATTCAACTTCCCAGAATTCTTAGAAAATTTATATTAGAAAATTAGAACATCAGAATTACAAAAATCAGAAACGTAAACCAGAAAATTCTAGAAAACAGAATTTAAATTGAAATTATTTTTAAAATTGTATTAGAAAAATTAGACATTTTTCCCTAGCAGAGGGAGAATTGGAGAAAAACCAGAATTTTTGAATTGCCACTGAAAGAAACTATTTTAAGTAAGTAAAAAAACTTCAACTAAGGACAAGATAAATGCTTATCCAAGATCACACACTCAGCATTCCCTAATGAAGTGATCTGATTAGAACCTGTTACCATGTATTACAATAATTCTAGTATTTGTACTACAGTAGTGCAGCGTGTAAATTGAGAAGAAAGTAGATTAAAACAAACAGTACTCTTTTCAGAACTCAGATATCTTAAACCAACTGAGGTTTATTAATATTATATTAAGGCTATGATATCAAATAAGCAGAAAATTATCTAGGTAAATACGGAAAATAAGAATTTTGAGTTACCTGCATGTAGGCTGAACAGTGTCTTGTAAAGATGTGTGTAGAATTTCATTGGATCAATGTTAAGAACATCACCTATTAACATAATCCCAAATAAATATATTTACTCCATTAATTTATCAGACAATAATAAACAAAAGTTTGTTTCTAACAGTCTCTTACCTTGGCCAGAGAGTATATGAAAAGCACTGAGAATGCAATGAAGACTCTCACGATAGCTTAAACCCTGAGAATACAAAACCGACTAAGTACCCAAAAGAATGCAATTTTAAGAAAACTGTAATAAAAGTAACCTCAGCTTACCCCAGAAGCAATGAGAGAATGAAGGACAATCAACAGGTCATCAAAAAATTCCACATTTATGAGATGAGCAAACCTTGAATCAAAGAGATTTTAATTTTTAAGCTACAGACATTATCTGCAAACTCAGTTCAAAGTATTTTGAAATGACCAAATCACCACCTTAAAAGCAGAGCTAAATAAAATGCTGAACATCTGTTATCTTCACACAGATGGATGATTCAGCCCCCAGCTGCTATCATGGCTTCCCTACAGCGCTAGAGACATGCTCAGTGTTCTTCAGGAAGCAATCAGACAAAATAATGGACTCATGTCACACCCTGCTGGGTTTGCATTGCATCAGTTCTATCACGGGAAATTTCACATCACATTGAAATGTTTTTAGAAGTAGGTGAAAACTTCATCAGAGAAATAAAAGAATTTCGACGAGATTTTAAGGGACGGTCTTCTCCCACTGCTTATAAGTCGCTTTCAAAGTCAAAAATCCCTTTAGGGCTTTATGTCTTTTCTAACACAAACAAAAGCAGGTGGACCCAGTTCTTACTTTGCAAGACCTTCTAGCACAGCCGGCAAAAGCGGAGACTTCTGAGCTTTCTTCAAGATTCTAAAGTATGTTACAAATACAATATTCAAGGTCTCTGTGTGCTGAAGGAAAGAAAATAAAATAAAATACTGAAGGGTGGAAAACAGACATTTCTACTTCAACTAAACTTAATTGAAAACGCTCCTCTCTCTCTAAGCCTGCACTCAGGCCTTCCAAACCAGTCCCGGCACCTCTGCTCTTCTTATGCTGAAAAGTTCAAGTCCTGCTCTCCTGCCCCCTCCCCTGTCCCTTCACCCTCTCTTCCCCCAGTCCATGCTAATCACACTCCACCTCTGCCTAGAGGCTGGTAACAGCCATTACACAGCATCACACGGAACAGGGCACCTGCAGGACTTACGTCAATGGATTCAAATACTTTTTTGTGCAGAGAACAGAAGGAAACAGGAATGGCTATGCTGGCTTTCCTGGGTAAACTGAGAGGGCTTGGTTTACTAAAACCTAGACCTCTGGCACAGGCGAAATATTTGTAAATTGCCAACATTATCTAGAGGTGTAGAATGCTGAAAGGTTGGGATGGAAGGGAGACCTGGTTACAAAAGTGTTAGGAGCTGCTACTTTGCAAAAATAGGAAAACAATCTCTAAATTACTCACCAGCTTCAGTTTTTTTTCTTTGCTTTCTGACGCCTCTGCTTCCAAGAGTTCTCGTTCCAGTTTCTCTTCTGCTTTCTTCCACTGGAAATATACAGTTGATTTTAAGACAACAGATAAAATGTTTCCAACCAGCCTGGACAACCCGGTTGCAAAGACACACAACAAATTTTCCATGCTTGGTGAGTAGCTTAAGTCACCCGGTAATGCTACAAGGTAACCAACTTGGATACATTCCTTCCTATCAGAAACAACCAATCAAAGGCATCATCAACACCAGAAAGAGAAAAAAAATAGGAAAAAAATAGGAAGATAATTAAATTCCCTGTAGAACCTCATAAATGTTCAAGTACAACACAAATACTAATCACCAAAGCTCAAGAGTTAGCAATGGCAACAGAAGTGAAATCATTGCTATTAACAGAACAAATTGCTACATAAATTCACAGCATGGGAAAGCCCACCTCATACCTTTCTTTGCATCCTTGAAAGATTTTTTCTTTTCTCTTTGTAAGTCATGAACTTTTTCTTTGGTGCAATGTCTTCAGAATCTTTTTGTAATTCTACTTCCTTAATTCTTAAGTGAAGAAATACTTTTAATACCTATAGTAAAATAAAAGAAATACAGTGAAAGGTGATCCACAACAGAGGAATGGAGGCTAAGAAATTCTGAATTCCATTCCAACTAGCAGGCTTGGCTGGACAAAGGTTCTGTTCCTTCATAGCTGTGTCTCCCACCTCTTCTCCCAGTTTCTTCCCTAGCACTGTTCCTTTCTATCCATGCCCCCATTTGCCCCTTTCTCTTCAAGTTTCCCTGCCTGACTTAACCCATGTCTCTGTCGGAGTCTGATCTCCTCCTTCCAGTCTCCTTCCCTCACCCCATATCCCTCTTTCTAATCATCTGGCTCAGCTCACTCCTAAGTTGCCCATGTTCTGACAGAGCGAGGAAATTCCGCTTCTCTGTAACCAGCAGCTGCACTAACATTAACTTTCAGATTTTTTTTTTAAAACCATTGACAGAAGAAAATTGTGTAGTAGAACAGAAAGACTCTTACCTCTGGTCTGACATCGTAATTTCTACCCCTTACAAGGCCAGAAATGACCTTAACTACACCGAGTGAAGCATAGCCCAACTTATCTTGTTTAAAGAGCTTCTTAACTGCCTCAACGCACAGTTGAGAAATCTGAAAAGTGAATTCAAACAAATTCTTCTGTAAAACCAGCTCCAAGACAACAGCTAACTTATAATACTGGTGGTATCTACTAATTAGAAAGTGGACACAGCCTGCACAACAGCAAAAAGATACGGCCACAAGATCTGGATATTGTGGAATAAAGCTCAGAAACAGATTATTTTTCAGGCAAAACAAGAACTCTTTCCCCTAATCAGAAAATCACTTACCGTTTTTGATGCATCATTCATGAGGGGAACAATGAGAACAATAATGTTGTTGTGGAAGTTGAAGTGGGGTAGGGCCACAAGCAGCTCACACAGACACTTGACTGCAATCTCCGCTAGACCTTTATATGCTTTTAATGAGATGACATTGCTTTTCTTCAACTTTCTTTGTTTCCAATCTGCACAAAATATTATTTTTGGTGATTACAGTTCAGAATGTAGGGGAGCTTCTAAATATTTACATTTTTAGTTATTGCAGGCATTCTCCCACATACTTCGTGCAGGTACTATTTCAAAGACAGCAGGTACCATTCAATCAGAGGAAGTAAATTGTGATGTCGTAAACAATTTTGCATTTACTACATAAAACGGGAAGTGTTAACTGTACCTTTAATTGTTTGTTCCAGATTTTCCAAGTAAAATTTATACTGGCTCACAAGGCCTTCTTCAAATTCTCTCAGTTTCTGAGTTTCTTTTTTAACCTGTAATAACAATAATACAAATGAAATTTTATTTGGAGAGTTAACTCCTGAAACTAGCCAGTGGTGGGGAAAAAAAAAAAAAGTTTTAAAACAAATATCAGATATCTAAGTAGATTTTTCTTCTAGACAAAGATTCCTAGAAATGTATGAAAAGTACAATATTTCTATGTATTTCTATACAAGTTCTTGTGCTCAAAGGGCCATTTCCAACTAGGCCTATTTAATTTACAGGGACTGAAATGTAACTAGGTGCTATTTTAAAGCCATGACTCTAAACTGCACTACCTATATTAAAGAAACCATCTAAAGAATTGGTTAAAAACAAGCTCCAGAAAACAAGTTACTCTGCATTTGTTCAGTAAATTATTGAACGCATTTCAAAGAAATCTGTGCCAGTTAGGTGACAATGATGCATAATTTGCTTTCTTTCTAGTTGCCTTCAGTGTGACACAAAACATCGTCTTATTGCAAGGTTTATGATGAAAGTCACCCAGGTTTGGTATGTTACTTTCATATGCTATTTTTTCCCTCTATTACCATCAGCATGTCACCTGCTTATTGAATGAAGCAAATAAGAATAAAAGGTTCAAAACAAAGACATCTGCCCCTGAAAGTGTCACAGTATCAGAATTTCCACAAGTACTCATGTATTTGTCATCTTTTGCTCAAAACTATAAATTCATATCAAACAAATCAGTATTAGTATTTGGCATAACTTACAAAAGAAATCTGAACTACTCACAACACTCTATAAAGAAACTTGTTATTTCACCTTGGTAGCTTTTTCTGCTTCAGTCAGAGGCCGAATTTTGTAAGAAGGTGCAATATCTTTGAATATCTCCATCAAAGAAACCATGACCAGCTTCCGAACAATCACAGCCACATTAGGATCCTGTTCCATCAGCATGGCACGCAGCTCCTTCAACTTTTTAATCTGATTAAGAGGAAGACAAAGTCAGCTGAAGATCACTCCTAAACTGATTTACAAGCACAAGGTACATTTTAGCAAAAGTTTGCCACAAGAAACATGTCTCATTTTTAAATATTAGAAAGAGAAAGCAACTAATTCAGTGGTTACTCAGCCTCTGCTTAGCACTGCATAAAGAGCCAAGAAATGCTAAATATCCCAAAAAAATTTTTATCTTGGGAATGTTCAAACTACCCTGCTATTACAAAGTTGCAAAGAATTATAGAAAATTACTAGCATATCCTGAAACACTGAAAACTATCAGATACAATACTGAAATCAGAGCTTAAATAAGGGTCACGCTTAAGGAACAAGGTAGTTTGGACAGGAAATTACACAGACATTCATAAATCCACAAGTATTCAGAGGGACAAATCACTCCCGAACAGCCACCTGGATCTTCACCTCATTCCAATCCTTTGTACCAACCCATGTCAGTAGTTTCACTGTTTGCCACCCCCAAGAAGTGATACAACACTGATCTTTTTCCTTGTTCAATTCAGGTACTTTTCTCTTTTTCCTATTGTTTGGTCACTTCAGGCCTTTACTGCCTTACTGCACAACACTGGTGCACATACACGCATGTGAAGTAAATGTTACCTACGTTGTTGTCTGGCTCAGAGAGAATGGCCGATGCCAAGGCCGCTATGTGCATCTTCCTCTCCTGCAGCTTTTGTCTCCGTTGAGCAGCGATTTCCTCAGCAGTGAGCACAGGCAGGGGCTCTGCACTGAAGTCTGGCACAAGGTGTGAGAGTTAGAAAGGAGCATCACAAGGGAAGCCGCTCAACAAATACCGTATTGCAAACTACAGTTCTAGACACTGCATTTCAGATGGGCACTGTGGCAACACCACACAAGAGTAACACATGCCCTTCCACAGTAAAAGAAGCTTTAAAGAAGGACCTTGCTAGAGCTTAGCTTAACCCAGATATTCATTTTTGCTCTGCTCCAAAATCTTATGCTTGCAAAAAGAAACAGACCAAACGTTTTTGAATCTGCAAATCATGTTGCCTAAGCACAGTGGGAACATATAAACTCGACACATGATCCCAACTGGGCCAAGAAACTGCAGTGCTCTGCAATTTGCAGCAAATTATTCACCATTCACTTTTTCTTTTAAAAGCATAGTTGTATTATTTGTGTTTTCTGAGTATTACTTTCCTACAAGTATGCCCTTCCTCAACTTCAGATTTTATTTAGAGAATAATGACCCAGAAGCGGCAGAGTTACAACTGCAACTGTTATTCGAATATGACTCTTAACTGGATAGCAAACTGCAAATCCAAATCTGAATTTCCTGGTATCCTGATGTTTTCAGTAAAAAATTTCAAAGTCAAAGACAGTCACTTAAAAGCCTATACAAATCTGTATCCTGAACTGCATTTCAAAATGATCTCAGAGTAATCAAACTAGAACCACAGCATGTATTCTCTAAGTAAGACCAAGATTTCCCTTCTCACTAGCAAAGATGACACAACTGGTATAAGGAACTTCATGCAAACATCAGCTTCAGGTGAAAACCAAAATAATTTTAAAGAAATAAATTTTGAAAACAGCTGTTCCTCAGGTCCTGGGATCCTAACAAGTAAGAAAGCAAGCTCTGAATAACTGCTGTGCTTTGGTGGCAACATGGTAACAAACATATCCAAAAACACCCTAAAGAAAATATAATTAAATTACAGTCTTCCTTAGGGAACAGTAAAGTATTCTTCAGATATGTCAGTGATTTGGAAAAAAAAAAAAAAATAAAAGGCAAACATGATGTTTTATTACCCTCTGCTTCCTCCATTTCTTCTGTATCCTCTTCTTCATCCTGTGCAACATTGGAAACTGCAAATATAGAGTGTCTACTGTCAAGCATGTCATAAACACAGTGGAATTTAAAAAAAATAAATTATATACATCTTGGCTCCTATACCAGTTCAGAATCTGTGTCTTACCCGGCTTTTCCATAGTTTGGGGAATAATGCCACCCTTGTCTTTGATGGGCAGGAGATGGATGAGTTCTTTTTCTGGCTCAGACTGCATACGTCTTGGCATCTTCTCATATTTGTCAATCACACTTTCATGTTTTCGTTTTTTGACATGAACGGGTTCACTGAAAAGTACAAGGCAAACTAAATGAATTAGCCATCTAATTAGACATGAACCATGTATGACAGTATACTAGCTGGAATAAGTCTCTGCACTCAGAAAAATAAATAATGACTGGTCTTATTAAGTGGAATGTTTGAGTGTGTTTACCATTGACAGCATCAGTCACCACTCAGTCAAACAATGTGAATGTGGATCTGTACAGGATGTTTGAATTCAGGACAATACAGTGCTTCCCATGAGCAAAGACAAAATGAAATTTAGTCTACCAAGCAGGTCAGCCAACTTCATGGATTTTGAAATGCTGGCATATGAGCATAAACAAGCATGCAAAAAGCTTCCATTGATTTTGAATTTACAAAAGAGATTAACTAAATGGTATAACCCTGCTGTCCCTGTGCAGATCAAACCTTTCCTGTGTACCCAAATCCTACTCAACGAGCACAGGATCCTACACATCTAGGATTGCTCTGTTGAGCATGAAGAAAATGCAGCTGCTGTGAAAACACAGGAAACTCTGGGTCATACCAGACATCTGGAGACCCTAATACTGGTTGATGGGTTTTGAGGTGGCACTGTTCCCATTCATGTAGCACTAAGGGGACTCAGGGATCCTTCAAAGTAAGGCAACAGTGAACAAATCAGATGAAGCTTGTAAAGGCAAACATCCTTGAGAAACATGATTTCACCCCAAAATATTCAAAATTTTGGAAAAGGGTAAATAAAATTAAAATATGCCAAATATAAACTATCAAGACCTCAGCACAGCCTGTCTCTCACCTAGACGAGAGCACTGTTTTACCTGCCCCCTTCCCCACTGTGCTCCCCCACTGCATGAGCAGGTGTCCTGGCATGGCTGAGGCTCACTAAAAACGTAACCCTGAGCAGCTCTGTCATGAAGGACTCCACGAGCAAGCAAGCAGGACTAGGACCCTCTCACTGGACACACAGTCCAGTGTCTTCCTTAAGGTGCCCCACAGCCTCACTGTCCCCTACTCTGCCTTGACTACCCAGCTGATGCTTAACCAGCACGTGAAAATGAGTGCATCAGTGCACATTTTTATTTATCCCTACTCCATGTTAACTTTTACCACTACTCCTATCACTTTTCTACTCTGCTCACTGGGAAGGCCTGTGTCACAGCCCACTCTTCAAGGATAACAGAAATAATGCAGTGTGGTGTACTACCCTTTCACAAGATATGTTCCTAACCTGCACATAACTATATAAGAACATAAATATTTATTCTGTGCTAATATGAACATGTAATTTATAAGTGAGGTAGTATTTGACAAGTTCCTAAGAATGATTATGGCTGATCAGAGTAAAGCAGATGAAAAAGACAATTCTCCAGTTTAAGGGGACACTATAAAAGAAACTAAAATCTAGTAACAGTAAAATAGGTAAAAGAGCAACTATCCTTCTATGTATTTCATTGTGAACTCCACCCTAACACCTTGCTCCAGAAAACTGGTAACGAATTTTCTGTATGAATGTTTTGGTGTTGCACATGTTTACAGACATGGCTTCCAGAATCCGCCCCCCCCCTTTTTTTTTAACAGTAATTTGCAATGCAATGTGAAAGTATAGTGGCTCAAAGTCCACAGAACATCCTGAATACTCTATACAGAAAAAGGCCTGTATACAGATTAATGCATTTCTTTCAGTTTGAGGAATGCAATTCATCTTACAGCCAGGGACTTCATGGGAAGGAATATTGTGCAGAAACAGTATCCTGAAGATCAGGCAGAGCAGGTGAATGTACTGATACACATCAATACATTAATACTGAATGTACTGACAGACTAAGGAAACACTAAACTGGAACTGCAAAGAAACACCAGACTGAAAGCGACCTCCTGGTATATGTATTATGTTACATATTCATTACATATTAACCACACATAACTGAGTACAAAAAGTAGACATCACAACAATACTCACTTAGAAGAAAGATCTCTGGTTAAAAAGGATGCTTTTTGAGCCAAATCTTCCATTAATTTTAAGTCATCTTCATCCATCATGTCCAGTGGAAGAGCATCTTCTTCCTCTTCTTCTTCCCATTTTTCATCTGATTTAGAAGATGATGCATACAGATTAAGATCCTGCACATAAATTCAAACTTGAAAACCTAACCCTGCCTACACTTGCAAGACCATTTTACTCGTTACTTCAACCCTGAGCTCACCAGCCTTCATGCATTTTGTGTCATCCCAGAAAACTGCCCCTTTATTGTGACATCCAATAATGATTGGAGCAAACACATTTCTGACACCTTACATCAGATCTTGCTGCCAGAATGGCTACATTTTGTATTTTTCATAACCTTCCCTTTCTTTCCTTTAAACGAGAATAGCAATTAATTGTACGCAGAAAATGAAATGTTGTTTTCTTGAAACATAATTTTGCAACATGAAGCAGCAGAATATTTAGTAGCCATCATACCTTTTTACTTGCAAAAATAACTCTGAGCAAACACTTACCAATTTGTTTTTTCTTGTACTCTTCCAATGGAAAAGGTTTTCTAGCGATAGCATCTCTGACAGCCTCCCTTAGCTTCTTTTGTTCTTTTCGATACTTCTTAGCAGCACTCTTCTGCTTGAACTGCTTATTCTTTAATTTGTTGTCAAGTTTTATTTGACTAGTTCTCAGTAACTTGCGAAAGCTTGGAACTCGTTTTGTGTTCTTCCTCTAGGAAACAAAGAGAAACCTACAAGTAACTGACATGTCCATAGCCTCTGTGAAATCTATTCCACTGTTTCAGATCTCACTATGTTCGTATTTCTATGAGGGCTGAAGAACATGTTTCTTCCAAATGGTATCATCAGTTAGCTCCCAATTTACCCAACTGTGTTAAGTTCTTAAGAGAGACCTGTGAAGAATGTTTTACAGAAATATTCTTTGACAATTTGTTAAACCCTATGTTCATGACACACAAACACTCAAAGTACGGTAAACAGGTTATTAGGGCACGTTTCTTTGCCCTGTATGCTCCCAAACCCTTGTCTCCTCTCTTCACTAATGCCCTTCCTCCCCAGCACATGACAAGGTTCAGAGGGTCTGGTCCACGGCCACAGACTCAAGCAAACATCTTCCCGCAAAACCCTTGCCCATGCTGAGCTTTGTCTCTCTCCTGCCCTGAACTCTCAATGACGGCAGCTGCGAGGCAGCAACCAGGCTGCCGGCTGCAAGGTTCGGGACAGCATGAGGCACAGCTGTGCACCTGTCACAGGTGCCAGCGCTCGGGGGGTCCCATGGCTATGCCAAAGAGGGCTCCGGGAAAGCCCAGAGGCACACATCAGCACGGGCACCCTGCGCCAAAACTGCAAAACGCTCTCAGAAGTGTTCAAGATGGAAAGGGACGCGGCACAGCGCCTGTACTGGGGGGCTTGGGAAGGCAGGGCCTGGTAGTGGTGGGGGTGTCCCTTCGCCAAGGGGACAAGTGGCTGGAGCAGCGAGGGGCTCCTCGAACCTGCATTTTTTTTTTTTTGCCAGTTCAGGTTTGTGGGTTTGTTGTTGGTTTGGATTTTGTTGGTTTTCTAGATTTCACTACCGGGCCAGCAGCGAGGCCGACGCCGGCCCCTGCGCCACCCCCACGGCGCTGGAGCAGCCCAACGCCCCGCGCCGCCGAGTAACGCGCAACGGCGGCTCGCTGCTCCCGCGCCCCAGTGTTGGCAAAACCACCCTCGAGGGTGAGGGACGAAGGGCTGCCGTGCCCGGGACCCGCCGCCGCAGGGCGGACTGCTGCCCGCTCCCCGGCGCTTCCTGCAGCCCCGAGGGGAGGCGGAGCAGCAGGCCCCGGCCAGGCGCGCCCCGCGGCAGCGCAAGGGCCAGCGGGAGCCCCGGGCACCGCTCCCCCGTCCCGCCCGGCCCCGCAGAGCGCCCCCCACCCCGTCCTACCGGCTTCATGGCGGCGGGCCCGCGCGCGTGCTGCGCCGCGGCAGCGGAAGCGCCGGGCGGGGGCGGAGCCAGGGCCGGGCGGGGGCGGAGCCAGGGCCGGGCGGGGGCGGAGCCAGGGCCGGGCGGGGGCGGAGCCAGGGCCGGGCGGGGGCGGAGCCAGGGCCGGGCGGGGGCGGAGCCAGGGCCGGGCGGGGGCGGAGCCAGGGCCGGGCGGGGGCGGAGCCGCACGGTCACAGCGCCCCCTGGCGGCGGAGAGCGGCAACCGCCAGGGGGGGTAGGGGGGGGGAAGCTGCTCCGCCCCCGCACCAAAAAAGAAACCAGGTAACGAGCGGCGCTGGTGCTCAGTTCAATCAGTACAACACTGTCCCCACGGCATTCTCCTGCCACAGGTAGCAGCAGGTTACTGAGGAACGGAGGAGAAGCACACCGCACATCTGCTGTAAGTTTTATTTACACAGGAATTGTTACTAGTGGTTTTAAAGGACAGCTTGATCCTTCTATTTACAGTTATATACAGATTTATAGTTGAAAAGTAAGAAAACTGTACAAGATAACACAAAAATATAAGACAAATTGGATCCAATTAGAGTAGTGAATACATAAGTTAAGAAAAATTTGACATTTAAATTTCAATTTGTAATGTTATGAGTAGTATATATGTAGTTTTTAAACCAGATAGCAATGTAAGTTACACCACACTAAATCTTTACCCCAATTATGTAGACTCTGCTTTTAAACACCAGACAACTGGAAGCCTCCTGCACTTAAAAATACATAATGGTAAATTTTGACTTGATTTCCACAGAGGGACCAGTTACAAAAACCCACATGTAAGGAATTTATTTACATTAAATATTAGCAAAAATGGACCAAGAGAGTGCAAGTGTTCCTCACCTGCAGTGCTATCCATTTTAAATTTCCATCCCCTACAATCAGAAGTTGTTGTACAGCATCTTTGAGAATAGGAAATGTTTGCAAATATCTGCTATGACACATACAATATGACCTCATGTCTCACAGTTAAAAGATGTTAAAGAATTAAGTTTCACTAAACCAAATGCTTTTTGGATTTCGGTATTGCACACTAATAAAAGACAGTATCAAAAGTGATTCTGTGTCTGCATCATTCCAAAGTGTTAAAAGTGGCTGCTCCTTTGACAAGGCAAAGTCTGCAGATAACTTTGCCAGTTCCTAGTGTTCACTGTTACATAAAAGTATTTCCTAGTTGGAAATGGCTCGACAAAATAAAACTTCTGGTGGCAAAACCCTTCCACAGAATACCCACTGCATTTTTAAACAAGCTTCACGACCAATACATCAAAACTAATGCTTAACACCACTTGCTTTGAAAGCTGTACACACTGAAAATATTAGCCCTGATCTTAGCACTGTTCATAATTCAGATGATTTTTGCTCTAACAGGTTTGGGCACAATAATTCCACAGTTCCTGAGTTAATTACATTTGCCCAGACTGAAGAATGAAGCTGCAACTTAAAAAAAAAAAAAAAACACAAACACAAAAAAACCCCAAAACCACAACAAAAAAACAAGTAAATAAGACAATACCCATTCCCAATTTTTAACCATCTTGGGACATAAACATACCAAACCACCTTATTTGGTCCCCGATACTTTCAAATGGTTAATTTTGGAGGTAATATTTGCACCAAAGCATTTGGTTTGGATAGCAGTTTTGGGGCCTTAAGATTTAGCATTTCCCTCATCCCCCCCAAAAAGTGCCTTTGTGGTATTTGTAAAAAACGTTATGCCTCAAAATTTTTTTGAAGTACCAACAGAAATTATTACAAATGTTTATTGCATTGAGCTGATTCTTTTAAACTATTAAATATGAACTCCCCCACTTCTCAGTTTCATAGGTTTTAGCATTCTATGTGAAAACAAGTCTTCCCACGACAAAAGCTAATACTGGCAAAAGGGTGAAGATTTCATCAGTTCATTACTCCACTGAGAACTGTGCCTGTTTTCCATCTCATTTTCACATTTTCTGTAGTGCTTTTCCACATAGAAGTGATGTGAAGACTCTTTTGTCATCAAGTGGTTTTCCACATTTTCAATTGATCTAAACATTACGACAATTAGCTTTTCAGTGCTGGGCTATGGTTCTTGTCCCCTTCTTTGCTGTCCTTCATCAGTGAGGCAAACACCTGGAAAAGTAAGTTATTTAATGAATATTTTTAAAGCCAGTCTTATAAAATAGATCAATATTAACCACCATGATATTATCATGGAAATTAATTTCTAGAATAAGACACTAGATAGGCAGTGCCCATTGCTCAGAAGTCAGACATACAGCATAGTCATTAAGAGAAGTGCCTCATAAATTAATGTGCTGACATGTCTGGCTTTATATATATACACACACCTCCTTCAAGAAACTCACCTGTGCCCATTTTTTGTTGCTGTTCTGCATCTGAATAGCTGCAATACAACTAAAAAGCTTTTCTGATGTAATGTCTTCTGGAAGTTTTGTTAGAAACTGTGCTATATGAATAAAGTCCATCTGTAGGAGAATATCTTCATATAACCGAAGGATTCCTAACCCTGTCCTAAACAAAAATTCTTCTCCATCTCTACAGAAAACGTCCCAGACACGACAGGCCAGATCAAGTGGTAATGACTTGCTGTAGAGTGTAAAAATCCTACAATTGAGAAAAAAAAGGCACAGTTATAACTTTAACCTATCTCAGAAAGAGGAAAATACAACCTCCTTTAAGTCTCAGTTACGTTAGCTGAGAGTTAGCAGATAACGAATTATTTCATACGTTCTTATTTTTTCCATTATTTCAAAGATCCACAAGTCTCCAGTTCTTAAAGTCAGAACCCTTACTCTGAAACCCATGTCTTTTCTTGCTACAGGGAATCTTGAATTTGAAAGCCATCTCATTTAGAAAGCTCTGACTAGAGAAATTACAAACATCTTTACACTCAAACAGGGTATAATATATAAATAAGAACTTAAACCTTCCCATTCTTTAAGCCATAGAGTTTAGCAGCTCTGTTCACCATTTGTTTTCTAACCTAAATCTAAAGCCACAAATCATCTCAATAGGAGGCTACATCCCACTGATGTACTAATGAGAACTCAGTAACTACATTTCCATGATACATTTTGAATTTCTATTCACATTAAAAATTGCCAACATCGTAATACAGTTGGTGTTCTATTCTCACTGGGAAGAGCCCACTTGCCCTTCTTACTGCAAAGTTTATTTTTAAAAATCACTCATTATACATGGGCTGAGAGTTCAGCCTGCTACATGTACCATATTGGAGAACCCCTCCCATAAATTTGTAGTGGTTCATTTGATACAAAGCATGGTGCTCTCTGTTTCCCCAGCATTCCTGCTGGGAAGTGATTCAGGAACCTCAGAACGCTCCTTACCGCAGACTACCACCACCTCTTCCACTCTCCTTTTACAAGAGGAGCTCTTTCTATCTCAAGGCCATCTGTGGAACATGTGCATGAATAACAGTCTTCATTTCTCATGGGTAATTGGAAGCAGAATATTCTAGTACTTCGTATAGCAGCACTATTTCTGCAACATGTATACCTCTCTCGATCGGCCTGAACTCTCAGGACTGCAGCACACTCCTGACTCAATGCTGCTGTTGTATAACCTGCTGCTGCTGAGACTGATAAGCTGCATCTTATAGCCAAAGTTCTTAATTCCCCAGTACTCAGACGACATGATGGTTTTTATATTATTTAATTCTACTCAATTCAATTTACTCTGTTAGAAACTTCTAACCTCTCTAATAATACTACATGAAGCACTTTTTATCCACACACAAATGCTTATGAATGACATTCTGTACTCAAGAATGCTGCCTTGTGCTACAGGCACATAACATAGTTTGATACTCTCTGCTTTAGAACATTCATTACTTCAAAATGTTCACTGTATTTCCAACCTTATCCCTTCCCAAACCAGGTCCTAAATTTTATCCTCCTTCTGCTTTGCAGTAGCTGATGATGTTCATTTCATCAAGTCACAATCAGTGTAGAAGCCTTCTCTCCCCTACTTATGTTACACGTAGCTGTCTTACCTGCAGTGACAAGAAGATGAGACACAAGACACACAGGACTCCTGTGTGTCTCCTTTTCTATCTGAATAGTTGTTGTTCCTAATCCCAGTTCATAAAATCTGAATCCTGCCAGAGGAACTGCTTTTGCAGAAAGCAGCTCACCAGAATTTCACAAGACCTAGGAAGCTAAGGTACATAAACACCTACCGAATGCTTTTTTTTGTGTTGTATTTCTATTGCTGAAAAACCTGTAGCAAAATGGAAAGTGTTCCAACAGTTATTAGATTAGATTTGCTATGTTCTCTGAACTCACCAGTCTATCAAATATATGTCTGGAGTAAGACTGTATGATTTGAAATGAAGAAACAATTTAGGAAGATTTTCTTCAAAGAATACTTCAAAGGCTGCAAAGTATTTCAGCATCTGTAGAGACAGTAAAGCACCTCATAAGCAATCATCAAAAGAATGTTTAGTTGTAAAATAACACAAACACCACCAAGAACTGAGGATGACAACATAGCACAATGCAACTTCTTAGGATAAGCACGAGTATTAAACAGTAGGATGTGTTCTATGGATTAGTATCTGGTATTCTCAGTTTTGTAACTAGAGGTTAAAGTTCTCCATTATTCAACAGAACAAAAGGAAGTCCTCAATAAATCAACTATGCTTCAAGTCAAAAGAATGTTATGGTTCGAAACCAGAAAAACTGTGCATACCATGCTGTGATCCACACGGAAAAAGGCCAGCTGGCATGGCTTGTTTAGAAGGTTAGCAAAGGCAATGAAAGCATCTGCCTCCTCCAGATTGAGAATGAGCACAGCAGCAATGAAGGACATCCCTTGTACCTTCAAGTGGGAAAAGCATTGGGTAAATATAAGTGAGTAGGTTCAGTACATCTTATATCTTTGGAAATGCAAATATTTACAGTCTGCAATACATAAAATACCATTGCATAACATATCCAGATGAACAGAAACAATAGGGATAAATTTTTATGCATGCAGACAATTTTATTTCAGCAAGACATAGTGTGTTTCTTCAGATGCCAGTTTTGGGTGACTGATGGAAGTTCTGGGAGGTCTCATGATCACAAGTCATTGGGACTTGGAATGCAAGAAATTAAAAACCACACAGGATGTATGCAGAGCTCATAAAAGACAAAATTTTGCCTTAAGTTCATTGTTAAGCTATGGGAAAAGCAGACATGGAGAAAAACCTCACATATGGGACAGTTTAGACCCAGACAGATACGTTGGAATTGAGACAAAGTTCTGTTTCAGAACAGTCAATATATAGATTTCTACTTGCCAAACAGTGTTTGTTCACATACATAAAAGCACTTTTAAGTGGTTAGCTACAAGTTTACATTTTTCCATTAATACTCTCTCAAAAACACTTTAGCCTGCAATAAAAGTGAAGAGCATTATTCTTGTCGTTGTTAACTGATGAACTGAATACTCATTATTACAAAAAATAACAAATACTTATATATTATAAAAATAATTTTACTCATTTCAACTGCAATGATGATAATTCTGCTGTTTCTAGGCATTTACGCTGCTCCTCCTCGTTTAAAAAAATGCACTTAGTATTTTAACCAACTAGGGAAAAAAGTCCCACAGCTTTCCAATTTTGCGCAACAGATGGGTGTGGAAATAAGATTAAATTTACTGCCATATTAACATTAAAAGAAAAAAAAAATCTATGATCAGCAATATCCAGGCTAGCTGTGTTCCTCATGAAAAAGAGAAGACCTATCCATGAAAAATTACTTTTCTTTTTAAAGCTCCACCCTGGGAACAAGCAGTCTCAGAACCTGCAGAGTTTGTAATCTCACTTAAAGAGCATGGGAGGGTTTCTGAAAATGAGGTCACAGATGAGAGTATTCAGGGCTAAAAGACATTTGAACATGAAAAAACAACTAGATATTGATGCAGAGTCCCAAGTATGTCTGATTTAGAGGAAAACACGCCCTGTGTTAAGTAATGTTTTGTTGCTTGGATCAGACTTAAAACTCTTCAAGTTCTTTTTAGCTGAGAATCAATTAGAGCTTGTGAAAGGTGTTCCTAGCTACTGCTAGAAAGAAAAAACAAAAAAGCATCTGTTTGTTATTTAACTGCTTCTGTAAGCTGACACCATTCAATGTTAGGTTTAGTTGGCTGCTTTGTGGGATTCTTGTCAGTTTCTTATGGGTGGGTTTCTTTGGTGGTTTTTGGTTTGTGGTTTTTGTTTGTGGGTTTGGTTGTTTGCTGTGGGTTTTCTGCTTGTTTGTTGTGGGGTTTTTTGGTTGTTTTTGGTTGGGTTTTTTGTTTTTTTGTTGTTGTGGTGTTTTGTTGTTTGGGGTTTTTTTGTTTGTGTTTTTGGTTTTGTTGTTTTTTTGGTTTTTTGTTTTTTTTTACACATAGTAATGTTTGATGCAAACAATCTTATTTTCACTGAACTCAGTTGAAGTGATTAATTTTTGACAACACCAATAAGGATTTTCTGGAGTTTAGGACATGCGGTAGTGAAGCAGAGAGCGTGAGTGTGGAAATGGCAGCAGTGGGAGCAACACTAGGACAGAAGAGGCTAAGGTCTCGCTGTAAGTCTGCCAGCATTTTGGGTTTTTCTGTATGTACTGTGGGTCTGTCAAAACTACAATGCCTTGTGAACACACCTATTTAAAATTTTCCAAGCAAGCCAAATAGTATACCCACCCTTGACATTCAGTACACTTTCAGCTATTTCATTGTCTCTAAGAATTACCATCACTGTAACTGCTATGAAATGAATAAATGCCAAAGTTGATTTTTTTTTTTTAAGTGCTAGTAGCATAAAGTTTAGATAACCTATTTATTTAATACATTCTAATACATGACATCCTAAGTTTATTTGCATGTTATAAACATTTTACAGCAAATACTTACATATCCCACATCTGGTCTGTAACATGTATATGCTCCTAAAACACTATGCAGGAGATCATGATAAGGACCACCCTAATACAAGGAGAGGGAGTAGAGAGAAAAGAGGTTTCTTCAAAATCACTTTATAAATATAGGAAGGCAACAAGCCACTACTTTAAAATACAAGTGAGCCAGTGAATTCTTGCTTTGTTCACATCTACAATAATACTAGGTTTTACTCCATGCATTACCATGTATGGTTTTGAGATGTTAAAGGAAAAGTAATCGACCAATAAACCTATGAAATAATTCATCAGAAATCAGTACTTAATGGAAAATGAGGATATCTGGTACACATCCAGGGTTGGTTTTTCCGTTTCAGAAACAGTGGATGGTTTAATTCCTAATAACATGAGTTACTGTATTACAACAGTGGATGCTATTTTATACATGTATATGCATATATTCTATCTATATAAAAATCAAAAAGCCTAAAAATGTGTACTAAAACAAGATTTCAGAATAAGAAATGAGAATATTCTAATTTTTGCATGTAATTTCATGAACATTAGTAAGAACCACACACATTTTTTCCAAGAGAGTTATAATCCATCATAAAGTGTCCCTACTTTATTCTCACCAAAAAAAAAAAATTACTATTTGCTGTTGTGTGTAGAAAAGAACTAATTCTACTTTTGTTGTTTTATACAAATAGTTTCTAAAAACTATTCCAATATTTAGCCAGCTAGGTTTCTTTTCTTGTTTAACTATTGAGAAGTTTACAGTTGTCATAACTGAAGTTACAGAAATCTCACCTTCTGGAAAATATACAGGGATGGAAATGTGCGTGATATATCCAACTTAATGAGCTCCAGACTGGCCTCACGATCAGCAACAGATGCACCCACATCTGCAAGCAAAACCAACACTTATTAAAACTGATAAATTTTACAGACTTCAGAATAAAACAGCCATAGGCACATAAAGACTTTCAGGATCTAAGAAGTTATCTAGTTGAAATTCTTGGAGTGCACTTCTACAGTGCTGTACTTCAAGAGCTGAAGCTGCCCATTGATACCTGGTATAGGCCATCAGCTCCAAAAAGTGAGGGAAACGATCAGCAACTACTACCTGTCTGCTCATTGTTTTGCAAGTCACCTTTACACCATTCAGACTTTAAAACAACAGGTTACCTTTTCCTTCTGTATCACACTCTGTCCAGGCCCAGACTGGCCCTGCATTCTCTAAACTTGAGCAGAGACAGCACTGCTCTTGATCTAAACGTGAGCCAGTGGCATCTCAATTCAGAAATTTTTCATTCCTAATCAGCTCATTTGGTGGCTTATTTCAACCAGCAGCATTGAAATATACTCTGTATTCTAGGAAAAAAAAGGACTAATTACATAATTATCACAAGAAGCTAGCACTTCTTCACCTGCAAAGTCAAGCAGATGACTTTCGAAGTCATGCTTTTCTCACGTCCTGCTTTTACTAAAGGTCACTCAAATATACAGAGCAACTTTATTGAAGTTTCCAGAATTGACCACACAGTTATGATCTGCAGAAGTTACGTTACTTCTGAGCTCTCATTAGACTCAGACTTTTGTTGCATCCTTAGGAGGAGTGGCATTCCTCAAATGGAAGGAAAAAAGGCAACATTCACTCAAGAACCGCCAGCAGAAATTCAGCTGGCCCTTGAGTTCTCTCTACCCTGTCCTCTACAAAGGGATATGATGCAAATACTAGTGACAGCAAGGAGAAAAATACCCATGGCACTTGGGGAAAAGGCTCTTTCAGAGGGCTTAAACCAGTCAAGAGCCACCTGGGAAGCAGAAGATTGCAGAGTCTGATGAATAGGCTAAACAGAAGCTGCTCTGCTAAAGCCTGGAAAGCAGCATTTTTGTCCAGTCCTTCTAAAACTACAATAGTTACATTCAGGAGTGAGTGGGACTGTTGCAGGTTGTGCTAGGGGAATTTGGGAGAAAGAGGGTGATTATTATTACAGAGAAAGAACATAATCTAAAATAAAAAGTTCAAGAACTGCTGCTTCCCTCCTTTCTCTCTCAAAAGGAACAGGTATTATATTGGTTAATTTGAGATAATTTCATTTGGGACAGTATCCATTGAATATATTCACAAGGAAGATTATAGTCTACAGTACAGAGCATAAGAAACTCTGGATTTATGCAAGAAATTCAGTTCAACTCCAAAAGAGAAGTTGCTGGGGGTCTTCTGAACAGAACTGACAGATAACACATCTTTTGCTGAATGTCTTGTCTTCAAGACACAAAAAGATACTTTTCATGCTTTAATCTTTATCTGCCAAAATAGTGTGTTAAAGAAAAAGGTGAAGGAAAAACCTTCAGAATGACTCAAATATGTTAAATGAGGCTGAAATAATTGATCTTCCAGATTTTGCTACAAAAGATTAGTAAAAGGCACAGTGAGCTGGTTTGCTTTTCAACCAGAGATGAAAATCCTATTACTCTAAGTTTTCCCTTATTACTACATTTCCCAGAACATCCGACATAATCAAATTGGACCCTTCCCCTTTTCATTCCCATCCAGAACTATTACCTTTCCAAAATAAACAAATTACCTAAGCCTTCCCCCACACTCAGCCCACACGTCCACAACAAAAGAAAAAACAATCCACCACCCCACAAACCAAGGGGGATTACAAATGTGTTTTCCAAGGATAAGCATATTTACAGTCTCATACACACACAGTTTTTTAATACAAGTTTCAGATGAGTCACAGAGGTTGCCTAAAGACGACCTGAATAATTTACAGTCAAAGTGGCAAATCAATCAGGACAGGCTACGGCAAGTGCAAACAAAAAAGTATGTTTTGCATTACAATGACATTTTCTTTCCAAAAAAATAGACCAACTAAAAAAGAAAGAAAATTTATAGCAGCTGGTGCTTACAGTATAAGACAGCATTTTAAAAATTAACTGTTAATAGCACAAGGAGTTAATGTTTACAACAAGGATATCTCTACGATTAAAAACATCATTGATGCTATTTTTAAGAGAGAATAGGCACAGGAGACAGCAATATGCCAGTGATAAAACACCATTATACATACAAGTGTGCTAACATCGCCACTTAATAGATCGTGATTGCCCAGATAGCCTTTCCTCCAAGGAAACCCAAGTGGGATGCAAAATGTGTACTATGTTATATATTCTTCACCTTTCAGTTTCACAATCAAAAACCAGAGATTATTATTTTTCTTTTCCAAAATTGTGGAAGTGATATCAACATAAGAATTATCTAAGCAGAGCTAAGCAACGACACACACTGTAATTTAATTTTCCATTTCTTCTTTTGTATTTGATCTAAAATTTTCAAGAGAACTTAGTCCTGGTATTTCAGGAATTCAGGGGAAAACACATTCATCTGAAAGTGAACTAGCACATGCAATATTTCAAGGTATCTTTCATCCATACAGTAAATACTGTTAAGCTACTCACTCACTGACTTGTTATAAGAAAACAAACATTTAAGTTCCTAATGCTGCAATTGCAGCTGAACTTGTGAGACTTTCTGGGTTTGTAACAGTGAATAGGAGGCTGTCAAGCATTCAGGAGGTCTCACCTTCTACGTCATTCTCAGAACTTGTCTCACTGAAGCTTTTCCATCGTTCCTTAGCTCTTGACAAGAAGATTTCATAAAGTTCTGCAAGAAAACAAAACCAAAGAAAGTGACAAGAAAAGCGCCCATCCAAAACAAAAGCACGCAAAGTATACTTGGCTTTGAGTTTATTGCTTGGTTTCATCTGAACCACGGAGGGCAGGAGGAGAATCTATTAGATGGTCACCTCTAACCACTGGAGTACCACTATGCCCAGTTTTACAGTGTGCACTGTATTTTGCTTTCTTCTATGGTGAACAGGCAAATTACAAGAGGGAAATCATGTCTTAAATAACTCAGATGTTTATTTTTGTGAATAGGTTGGAACACTTCAAGTTCATCAAAATCATTAGTTATGAAATAAAGCAATTCTCCTTTCCACCTCCTTAAGAAAACAAAGCTACAAATTCTCAATATTAAACATAAAAAATATTTTTTGGGGGGAGCGTCACCTTAACTGTTATGAGACTGAAATGTTTTTGTAAGCAGGTCTGGAATCGTTTCCATAATCTACCAGGATATGACGTCCAATGGTTTAAAAAAAAAAAAAAAAAAAAGAAAAAAATCATCTGTTCGCAAGGATGTGAAACACATTTCTTCAAAAAGCCAATATACTCTCATTTATATTTTTTAACAAAGGTTTAAATTTTTCTTTTAAAATAGTCAAGTTAAATTTACATTAAGATGTGATCTGTTAATGCATACCAGGAGTGATATTTAATTCGTTTCCCACAGCTAGACTCCAAACCTTCCCACGTACACTTGGGGGTAATCCCTGCCACCACAGCTCTCTAACTCTTCGGGTAGCACGCCTGAAATAGGAAAGAAAGCACATTTCATATTACTCTGTAATGACCTCTCTCTATATCACAGCAACAAAAACTGACTTCTTGACAAAAAAGAAAGGAAAAGAAAAATAAGGTATGTAGTTCCTCTGTTTCCAAAGGAGAAACAAGCCAGCCTTGCCTCATTTACACAACAGAATTTTACTTACATGCCTTCCCAGTTAGGTAGTATTTCATTGACCCAGATCACCATAGCACTAGCGATATTCTCTTCTTGCTTGAAACGCTCTCTCATTATTTTTTTCCTTTTATGTGCTTCTTTAATTTCTGTTAAGCATAACATGTTAATAATTCTGTATTAGTGTATATAAAGTATTGGGTAAATAATTCAGCTATTATCTAATTATTTAGATGATGCCTGAAAGATATCAAGGGTAAATTACAGTTGTGCAGGAACTAGCTGGTGCTATTTTCTGTTGATTGTAGGTGTATTTCACTGGATTTTTTAAAAATTTAAGCTATCTTTAAGTTATTCAAATACACAGCAGTTTCAACAAGCAAAAATCTGGCTAGAAAAGTCTTGGCACTCTTTTCTGCAGTACACAGAATGACTAAAAAGCAAGCACATCATCAGCACGGTTTTTCCTGCAATGAATTTCACAGCATGTTCTACCAAAACCTTACTTATTAGACTAATCAGGAATTCTTATAGATCAAATTATTATATAAAAGTGCAATTCTACACCCATTTTAAAAATTATTACAATTTTACTGAATTTTCCACCTAAAAGGATTATATATTTTCTTTTCTGGAAAGAGGACCTGAATATCTGAGACAAAGCCTCAATGCTGAACAGGAGAAAAGTATTCTGCCTTTTGTTAGAAGAGGATCGTTTATAGATTCCTCTTATTAAAAAGGCTAAAAGAAAGACGGAGCAGTGCTATCTTGACATCACTAAGAACCACTGTGAAATTGCAAGGCATTTTCTATTTATGGAAGTATTAGACACATCAACAGAGTAAACACGCCATCCCTGGTAAACTGATACAGCTGACCAGCTTATTAAGTTTTTACTGAAGCTTCGTGTGTAGCAATAGTTAATTTAATAAATACATACTAAAACACCACACATGGCTGACCCTCCAAAGATGCAGTTAAATGAATATGGGCCACAGATCACACCTTGTAAGATGCACAACACAAGAGAAGAGTGAAGTGAGTTGTCAAATGCCTGAAATTCTTATTACATCTTTCAGAGTAAGTTACCACAGATCCATAGAGGCTCAATCAATTCAGAAGCTTGTAACTCTGACAACAGCCCAAGTACAACGTGCAGCAATAGCTTATTCCCTGGATATTAGGCACAAGAATACATAAGTCCTTTCAACAAACTATTCAAAGACTTACACAGTACCAGATGCTACAGGTATGTTTAATTTTTTTTTTTTTTTTTAAAAAGGGATCTATCAGAGTAGGAAGGTTCACACAGGTACAGCTGGTTGGAAACAAAACAAAGTTTTCATCTGTCTTCACACTGGAATTTATCTCAAATTCCTGAAAAAAACCCCAGATCTTTAGGTAGTCAGCTTTATTATACTTTGGCTCTCAGTGGCAACTGCAGCAACACAGCTTGAAAAAGAGTCCAAATACCCAGAAAGTTTCTAGCTGATCGCATTACACAAGTAGTTAAAAAAACACCGTCAAGTTCCTACTTAATTAAAGAAAAGGTTAAACTGACTTCTGAACCTAGTTGTGTTCACTGTGGTGGAATAAGAAAACAATTTGAAAACTGAGTTCTGTTTTAAACTGTGTGCACACATGTACTAGAAAATAACCTAGATATTAAACAAGGTTGTTGTTGACTGTACCTACTAGCGCAGAAGCCAGGAATTACTTTGTTTTTGCTGCACAGTTAACATACCTCGTTTTTTTGCCTCTGCCACCATCTCATCATATTCTTGTCGGTGACGTAAAGCCTCCTCCACTGATTTGGCAGGAAGATTTCTGAAAACAAGTTGTTCCTGAATTCAATACATACAAATGACTTTCTGAACCATTTCAAAACAGGTTTTAATTTGGCTTCTAAGGTGAACTCTGGCGTTGTCACACTACCAGTGTTTCAGTAACAGCAGTAGAAGACTGACTCATTCAAACCTACCAGATGTTTACTGCTTCTGTTTCAGTTCTCCTATAGCTTCCCCCAAAGCAGGGTTATTAGACTGGTTGAAAATCTGGAACGATGCTCAAATGAAGTTTGCATGAAGTAACAAAATGGAAATACTGATATTCTATCCAGATATTTATTCCAATGCATTTCTGCACAGGCAAATTTTAATCATTAAATATACCTGCAAACCGATACTCCATTTGGTCATCTGAAATCTATGATGATGTATTTTTAATGAAAGGTAAAGGTTTTTATTCATTAGAGTTAGCCCTTTAAAACCTTCCTAAGAGAAGATAGGTTTGCCAAAGGAAGAAAGGACAGATCCCCATTAATGTCAGAGCTACAGCTAAAGAATCTTACTGCAGAACTACAAGTTCACCAGCTTAAAATGTGTTTGGTTTTTGGCTGCATAGTGATCCCTTAATTGTCTAACACACACTTCCTTTTGATCAAGCAGACTAATTCCAAAGCAAATCTAAACACAATGTTTGGTCTCAGTCTCTTACCTCATCTCTAGTCTACTTTGGTTCAAAATAAACAGAAGACAGTTTTGTCATTTTAATATGAAAAAAAAAGTTTTCCATCTCCTCTTATACAAGCAGAAAAAAAAACCCCACAACAAAACAACACACCAAAAGAACGAAAAACCCAAACTGTATTAATATTTCAAATGGAAGTGAGAACAGAATATATTTTCAAGAATGAGACTGTGGCAACACATTACACACTTGGGATGGCACTCCAATTTGAAACAAGTGGAAGTGTCATTTGTAAAAACATATTTATGTTAGTTTGTGAATTGTAATATTTTGAAAGTACAGAAAAGCATCAGCAAACCAGTTACTGCATATCTGACTATCCACCCTATAGTAAAAGAAATAACATATTTTTAAAAACATAATCATAGCAATCCATACCTTCATTCAATATATTTCTGTCTTAGCATGGAATAAGCTTATATGCCACTAGAGAGAGTATCAAAGGAAACACTACATGTTCTATTTTAGATTTCCCAATTGGAACTTCTTATGCAAACATTTAACAGTGCCATCACAAGCTTTCTCAAGGTAAATATGAAAGCTTTGCTCCCTTTGCTTTCCTCACAGCACACATTCCTAGTCAGCAGGTCCTCCTCACTCCTTCAAGTTGCTAAGACTGTATAGCTAAAAATACTGACCAGTTTATTACCCATTTTTCATTACTTTTCTTATTTGTACTTAATGAAGCTTTTGTTGCATCTTCTGCTGTTGCCTTGCCTTCAGCTGTAGTTTTAAGGAGCCACAAAAACATAACTGAAACAGGGGCAAGGAACAGTTTCAGTGAACACGATCATCTTGCTGCCAACAAAGCCTTTAACTGTAGTTGCCAGATGCAAAATGAGCATTCAGCACTAGTGACAGGAAGGTATTTCTTGTGTTTCAAAGACAGTTCTCACTCCTACAGCTACCTGCCTAATACTTTTTTTCCTTTTTAAAAAAACACTCTTCTGGTAAGGCAAGTCCAGGTTTACTGAAGTGACAGCTGCCACTGTCTTCCCGCCCAGTCTAGGAAATTAAGTTTCCAGAATGGGCGAAGGAGAAGGAGTGCACATTGAGAGGGCAGTGAAGAAATCCATAAAAGTCTTCATGAATTTTCCTGATTAAGGATGCCCACAGCACTGCCACAAGCAGCTGTGATATACAGTAGATAACAGACTGGTGGTCCCATTATAGTGAGAAATAATTCCTCATATAGACTATAATATAAAGGTTCTCCTGGAGGTTTTTATTAGTCTATTATCCGGGATGGAATAATCCAATGATACTTTCATGTAAGACTTGAGAAGCTTAGCTCATCAGAAGCATATATAAAAAATTCAGTCATCATCAATTCCACAGCAAAATCATACTTACGCTGGTCGATCCTCCAGAATCAAAGCAGTAGTTGAGAGTGGTTCAAATTCAATATTTTTACGTCTTGCTGATGGGGGTGGAGGTTTATACATTCTTCCTGTCCGTGCTTCATATTCCTAGATAACATCATTGATAAAAATTTGACCTCAGATTTCAGCCCCGCTTCTAGTTACTAAGTATAATATTACTTGTTTAACTTATTAAATAATGTTAAAATATATAATATTAAATAATTTAAGACAGCAAGGAGCTAGCAAGTTGTAATTGTTTATAGCAAGACTGCAGGTTTCCAAGACTGCTAAGTAAAGATGAATGAGAAAACAGTTTCTTGTGTCAACTTAATCTTTGATCTATTCTAGTTCAATATTACTACTGAGCATCCAGTGATCAGTTACAATGAGGAAGGCTACATAATCTTCCCAAACTAATTAGTATGCAAGTAATTTGAAGTTCACAAAACAAACAAACAAACCACCACACACAAAACCCCACACAACAAACACCAAAGACCACTAACCAAGAACATGTGTCTCTTTCCATTTCTTTCCCTTTGATTCTATAATAGCCACTTTAAGATCTGGTGCCCCTCAGGTTTCTGGAGCCTTTAGGAGGACCATCAAACTCACATTATCCAGACCTGCCTACACTATACTCAGTGACAATGTAACAGTATTTATAATTAAAAGCTTGTTTCACATCATTTCTTTCTCAGAGGTTAAAACATGCAGTCTACTTAGAAAAAAAAAATTTAAGAGCCTCCAGTACACAGAAAATTCTGAGAAATAAAGAATCCCATTCCATTTTCAACAGAACAACTCAACAAAACAGAAATATGAGAAATCTTTAGCAAAAAGGCTAGACAGAGCCAGGTGAAAACTTAAAATCTCATGTTCCCTCTTTTTTAGCCGCTGTAAATAAAAATTTACAGCCAAGTTACTAGGAAACCCATTCTTACAATCAGGCAAAGCTTCAAAGGTTATCTGTGAGAAGACTTTCAACTTATTCCCAAACCAAGTGAGCTTGTGGGTTCACACTCTCCTTAGGCATGAAGGCTAAATACTAGTTTCTCTGCAAGTCTTCCACATGCTGGATTTCAAACATAGAATACTAAGAGCTGAGAAGTCATCTTTTTAAGAGAAGAAATTCAAGGTATTTTAGTAATGTACTTTCACAGATCACACAGCTCTATTCTTAAGCACAGCCAAGTGAGCTCTAACTTGTCCAAGTTTTTTTTTTAATCTAAAGATAGTTTGTTCTTGTACATCTGTTGCTTTAATAATTGTGTAAGTAAGTTCAGTCTCAGATTAACCACAATATCTTACGTACGAGTCACCAAAAATAAATTTAAAAAATATCAGTTAGGTCATGTATCTTCCCAATCAAACTAGTCTTCTCTAGAAACTGTTCCCAAATGACTCTCACACCTAATACACAGCTTCTGGTGCACATTAGTTCTCCCAGGGAGAAACAGAGGGCTTTACACATTCTGTGTTCATTGGTAGCATCAGAGAAACAGAGTTGACAACTCTAAAGCTATTATATAGCTTAAAAGTTCAGTACACAGTAAGTCCATAAAGTTAAATGGGAAAAGACCTCTCACAAACACGACAATGCGGTCTCAGATTTCTAGAGAAGGCACAAAGCATTCGCCCAACACTAAGGTGGCTAAAAGCTTTCTGCTCCACAGCCTCCTTACCCTGCCCGTTTCAATGATGTCTAACAAAATTTCTGTTCTTTCACATAGGGCACAACACATTAAGTGATCTGAAAAGTATAATCTCGATGCCATGCTAATCTCGTCTCAAGGGGAAGTTATCATGCAAAATCATTAAGGTTAGAAGAGACTTCTGGAAATCACCTAGTCCAGCCTCCCTGCTTGAAGCAAGGTCATACAGCAGGTTGCACAGGGCCTTGTTCAGCCCAATTTTGAATATCACCAAGGATGGAGACTGCGCTCTTGCTAGGCAGAGGCTACAGCAACTGGTATGCCCAAGTGGTTTCCCATCCAAGTACTAATCAGACCCAAGCTTTTACCTTCAGAGCTCAGAGATGAGGTGTGGTCACAACACTAAGGGCATGCACATTATATGCCTCTATATATATTTTCAGGTCCTGAGAAGTTATCTGGACTTCTTGCCCTTCTCTAGTTCATGGGAGTCAGAACAACAGTTTAACTCATGAGAAAAGGTGACTGCACCTCCACAAAACAAGGCAAAGAATAGTTTTGAAATATTTTCAGTATCTGTTGAAGTGATTTCCATCTCTACCCCACCTATCCTTCCAGCCATTCACCCCTTTAACTGCTGTATCTTACTCTACCCTGTGTCTGTGTACTAAATATCTCATTTTGTTAGTACCCTGGAAAGTCACACATTCCCACTAAAACCTTAATGCTTTGTAAATGCAATGACTTTTAAGTTACTAGCCAACGGTTCTTAAATACAACTTAGTTCTAAAATATTTCCAAGTCTGGCCAAGAAGCGTGGTTACAAAAATTTCCTAGAACATATTCCTCTTCTGAAGGGTACTACCCAAGACAACTTTTGATTGAAAATAATATGCAACCAACATAATTTGGCACGTTCAAGCAAGCATCTTGAACATCTGGACATATAGGATTAGTAGAGTTCTGTTGTAATTCACAAAGGCATGAGGAGAAGAAAAAAAAATCAAAACTAACATTCACTGTATGAATGAATATACACATTAAGTCTAAAATTATTTCATCCACTCGAAACCATAGACACATTATAGACATTTCTGCTATGCTTTATACCTCAGGCTACCCCAGTATATCCTGAAGTTAGGAATGCATCCTCAGGTAGCATCTAGGCTGCAGTACCGCAGCAAGGCCATCCCTCATACTCTTGGTAGAAGTTCTGATTTACTTTCACACTTTCCAATACTTTGTAATAGAAGCCACAAAATCAAGTTCATTTAGTGGTCAGAGATTAGGAAGCTCAAATGGTACCAACCTTTTCAACATTCCTACGTACCTAATTTGTATGCAAGTTAAATTAAAAAAGCATTGCAAGATGGACATTAGAAATGAAACTACTCTCACCTTTTTATTACAAGCAACACATTTGAATGGTGCTAGTGCTTCTGGCTATCGTACATGCTAGGAACTGATATACTATTTCCAAGGCAACAAAGAAAGGGATTTTCACAAAAGGCAGAACTCATCACCCAACTGTGTTTCTGGAACTACCTTTCATAAACAGTTGGTTTTTGCAAGAAAAGAACACATGCACAGAGAGGGAAAACACTGTTACTAGAAAGAGTCAAAGCAGAGACCAAAATAGCTTCAAGCTCAAGCTGTCATAGCTGCACATTCTCCAGAATGAAATATAGTCCAAAGTATTGGAACTTTCCAATGGAAGATGCTGCTTCTTGAAGAAGCCTGTGCTCTAGGAAACTTACTTGAAGGTGAGATCCCAGAACCTTCAAACATGCACGGACCTCACTCATTTGTGCAACTAAAATATCTTTTTTTTTTTTTTCTGTAATATTTTGCACTACTAGATGCAAAGAATCCCATAGCCTTAACAATGCTTTTGATACAGAATCTAAAATTCTTGGCACAGGATAAAAAGCTTCTGCTGACACAGAATTTCACTTCAAAAGATGTGAGCTAATACTCTTCTTTAAAAGGTAAAAATACAATTTAAAGTTAAATGTCTTGTCAAATGTTTAACATGCAAGGCATATGCCAGAGCATAGAATAGTTGAAAACTAAGATTCGAGACTACGTGAGACTTGTTTATGAGGAAAGAAAAGAAAAAAAGGAAAAAAAAAAGTTTCACATATATGGTTTCAGTAGTTTAAGGAATGTTGTTTAAAAAAATTGTTATTGCAGCATTAAAAGATACAGACCACAATCCCAAAATAGATAAAGAAAAACAAATCTCAGCTTTAATACAAAGTAAGTATAGTTCTCTCCTTATTAAAGCTGGAACTTCATCATCCAATCTACTGCCAGTAATAAACCTGTTAACAGGCCAAAAGCATGTTCTTCCCAAAAAACACAGTGACATATTTAAAAGCACAGTATAGGGAGGGATTTGTATTTCCGGTATTTATTCCTACAGAAATATAGATAAACCTATTAACCTTCAGACAAGTAATACATGAATGAGGCTGGGGAAAAAAAAGTCTTTGGTAACTTATTTTAATAAATAAATAAATAAATAAAACTGGCATACACACGAACTATTCTGGTGTTTTAAACAAAAGAAAAATAATAAACCTGCACAGGTCTTTATTGCCTGCACCTTTTTGGTACCTACATGGAAAACATATAAAACTGAAGTTTTTTTCATCCTGTTTCAGAAGAACCATATAGGACAGCTAGACCACTCTGGGCTATTTTGGATCTCTCTGAACAGTACTGGATTGCACTGTGTAACATACACCATAATTGCCCATGGCTGCTTCTTCCAGCATCTAAGCAAACTAACTTACAGAAAAGAAAACCAGCTGCATCGCAGCATTCCAAAAGCATTAGTCGACCCTAAGGAGGGCACACTTGTGGGTATAAAATATTTAGCTAAGTGTGCACATAATGATTCAATTTTAGAAGATAAATTTGCATCTACAGTCCCCAAACTATACAGCTTTAAAGGAATAAATACTGACAATGAAATTTTACACGCATCTTGCTGGGATAAGTTTTAATCTATCTAGGATCCAACAATGACAGCTGAACTCCTGGAAATGAGTGATAAAAGCCTTGGATTACAAGGATTGTGGGAGTCCACAGTCCTGAAAGTACCAATAATACAGATTAAGCACTCCAGATCCAATTATGTTTTATGTATGCTGGAGAAGAAAGTGACCCAATAGGTAACATTGAATTAACTTTCATTACCTTAAGGATTGCCTCTATTTACAGTATGTCAAGGCTTACGAATACTCCTATTAAACAAAGCATACACCCTATATATTACTGTTTCTCTTCACACGCTTTACTCCCTCCAAATTCTAAACCTGATACTGAAACAGGTTTTGTTCAATCAATCGTGACTGCTGTCAAGGAAACAATGCGGAGTGCCACATAATCTGCAAGTTGTTTTAAACCTCTCTCCACACACATGTTCGACTCTGTGGAGCAGATGGGGCTCTAAAAACATCTATATGACTATTTTCACAGTGTTGTACAGCTAACTAGAAATATCAGAGAGATCATTTCCCTTCATTTCAAGCAGAGTTGATCATGCAAGAATGGAAACATTAATATAATTGCTTAGGAAGGTACCCATCTAAATCACTTTAATAAAAATAAGAAAATTTATGTAAGAAGGATTTCTGCTAATGCATAAGGATTCACTCCAGTGTCGTCATGCGTCCCCCTCAGGTTAAATGTTAAAATTGCTGAGCTAGAACTGGTTACGAGGTGATTAAAAATAAAGCGCTTATAGCAATAGTAAGTGCCACTGAAAAATTCTATGAGTCACACACTATACATTTTCCCAGAACTAAGAATGCCAGATGCTATAAGGACAGACAGAACAGTACCTTCTTTCCTAACTTGCAGGTGATATAGGAAGAACCTATATTGAAGGAGGGAAAAATACTAATCTTCACATAGTACAAGAGAACAACCAAACAGACACTCAAAAGTTTCTAGGTCAACCTTCCAAAGTAATGTCATCCACCTTAAGATGTTCATTTACTTTATTTTTTTCCTCAACTGGGCATTTAACAAGTTGCACCAAGTTTCATCTTTTGTTTATTACGAAACAGCAATAAAGAAGAGCCGAGAGTGGCTGGACCATGTAACATGAACCACAGCCATCGCATACATCTAGCAGTCACATTACTGCTCTATTTCACAAAGCCAGAGTAACAGACCCACAGAACTAAAAAGCTAAACTTGTATTATTCCCGTTCAGCATAAAAAGTTTTCAAAGTAACAGGCATGTGCATTGGGCCAATTCCAGAAGGATACCAGCCACAGCAATTAGAAGACGTAACAGCATCTAACAAGTCTCAGTAGCTACGCTTTTCTAGGTTTCCAATTTTATATCAGAAATAGCGATTAAAAGCCTCTCAAGTTCTGAAGAGCCACTGTTAATAGCTTGTGTGACTTAGTGACAGGGAAAAAAAAAAAGGATTCTAGGGTATCAGTTTTCAAAGCTAATACAAGGTGTTCAAAAATATTACAAATTCAGCCTTTTAACAACTTTTACCATTAAGCAAGTTGGTACAGCAAACATAGAAAGTAAATTACTGTGAAGCTCTAGCATTATCTATTTCCTGCTATTCAAGAACATGCAACACAAACGATAATACTCTATCACTTTAAATTGTTAGTGAGACTCATGTGTGAGGTTTATTTATTTATTTTACTAATGGTATCTAATGAGTTGATGGTTAGTGCCATAAAATATTCATGCTAATGTGAAAATGTGATGTTTGTTCTATTTTAATGAGTGCTACATAGTCCCATGCATGGCATTGAATACAACTAGGAAAATATATATATTAAATTTCATACCCCTGTGTTTAATAGACTGAGAGCAGATATTGACGCAACACTGCCAGAACTGTCATCCTAATGAGAAAAACAGAAGTAAAGCCTTAGTGAATAAATGACAGAAAAGACCATTACAATACAGCAACATGTAACCCAAAATTTAAATTCATACGTATTTCTATCCTGTGTTTAAAGAAACATAGATGTGGGCTGCTCCTCCTTCTCCAGCCCTCAAAATATACAAACACACATACAAAGACTTCCCCCTTGTGCAAGATGTGTATAGACATCTATTGGACTATTTTTCTGGTTTAACTTAAGCTGTATATTTTCTACAGTCAGCACCTCTGCCTGAAAGGAGATCTTTTACTGTGGCACTTCAAGTGCATGACAGATGATGTTCCCCAATATACTGTCTCTCCCTAGTCCAGACCACCCATAAAAGTTACGCTTACTTAGACACCGGCCTTGGAAGATAAACTGTTAAAAAGAAAAGAACAAAACATTTTCTATAGGCTGACAAAAGAAAACAGAAACTGTTTGCTCTGAAAATTAATCTCGAAGACCTTGCTCTCATTTCTCATGGAAAAGCCAAACATAAAGATGGGGGGGAAGGGAAAAAAAAAAAGCCATTGCTTTTAAGCATTCCATTATAGCACCTGGAAGAAGGAAAATTATCATGCCTTCAACATTATTTCTGAACACATCTGTAGTGTTCTCGTACCATGCGTAGCCCAGACTAATAAAAAGCGTTATAAAGGCTTTCTTCTCCCTTGCTGTTTTCTCCTTTTCAGTACTAAAGTACCATACCAGGCTCAGAAGGATAAGCGCTACATTAAAACAAAACCAAACAAGCAAAAAAATCACCACCACACACACACAAGAACCCACCCACCACATGAAACACACACACCAAAAAAAAAAAACAAAAAAATCAAACAAAAAAAAGCCAAACACCAAACTCACAGCTTTAAAAAAGTCCACAAAAGACGGCATCTTTACTACCTGAATCTTTTTGCTAAATCCTACCCTTTTGGAATTTCATACAGCCTACCTAGATGATGATTTTTGCTGTCACAGCACCTCAAGCTCAGTAGCATAAGTCTGCTTAACCTGGAGAAGCTCACTTAAGAGAAGAAAAAACAATTATTTTTATTTGTGTCACCCTTTGCTATCTCTATCTAGGTAACTACCTGCTTAAGAATCACTCCTGTGAAAAAGCATCCAGCACTGTATTTACCTACTTCTTTCAGATATTCAGTACTTAGATTTGTTGACAACCATGCCATATACACTTTGCAAGCACTGTTAAACTGATACAAAGATTGCAGGGAAGAGTTAATATTTCAAGTTAGGTCTGTGTCACGAAAACTGATTCAAAATGCATCTGTTCCTCTGAAGAGAAGCCTCCAACAACCCTCGTCCCTGAGAGACCATGGGAGTTCTCCCGATTAAGTGAATGCAATTTTTCCATTAGATCTCAGACTGGAGATAACGACATTGGAAAAATATGCAAGTGAAGACAGTGAGTTTTTTAGCCCTCAAGTACAATTTGGGTTGTTTTTTGTTGTTGGTTTTGTGTTCTGCCCCTGCCTCCAACTTCAGAGCCACCCAAAAATATTTTCAGAGGTTAGTTGTAGGACAGTGATCCAGTCATCAAAATCAGAGTCAGTATTTAATGGACTGTCTAAAATGAATACCTTCCATTTTGTACACAAGGTGACAGCTTCTGGAAAAGATGGCTACACTTCTGAATAAGCAATCATTTCTAAATCACTGCAGGCTTTTCATGGTGTGTCAGATCTAAATAAAAAGCAAGCTTCTCTCCCATCATTTAAGGCTGTCACTGACAGTACTTTGTTAAAAATGCTGATAAACAAAAGTAAAACATCAAATTCACTTTATCTTGCAATGTGTATTTCTGGTTTTTGAGTTTAGTTTAATTGGGGCATGTTAGGAAAAAAAAATGGCCATACTTCTTTAAACAAATCAGAAGTGTCGAAAAGTGCTTTAATAAAAACCGAGAGCTAAACTTAATGACTTGATATCCAGAATAATTTTGAGCATAGATTTAAAGCTCTTTTCTTTAATCATGAGCAAGAAAAAAAATGAAAGCTTGCATTTTTAAACAGAACTTGTACTTCAGTCAATACACACCAAAATGTCATGCATCAGCCCACAAGTCGTTTTCTGCTTTAAATGCTTCTGTATTAAAATATTTCAGCAGTCTAATTTAAAGCAGATCTCTGTACAGACCAAAAAGAATTTACCAGACTCATCATTAATGAACACATACTTCTTATAATAGCCAGTTTTATTAGCTGCAGTTCATGAAAAAAGGCACACTTCCTAAAACCATCAAACACATTTGACATTTGCAGTCCTAAGGAGTTGCTATTTTCCCTTTTTAAAAAACAGCGAAGGAAGGAAGCCCAGAGGAGGGAGATGTCCAGCAAAAGAGTTGGCCTCAATCACATCCTGCCTGGGCAGCTCTAAACCCACGGAGAGCCGAGCGTGCCAGCAGCTGCAAGCGGGGAGATGCCGCTGCCAAGAACTTGCAACCCCTGACCCAGTTCGAGCTGCAGCATCTCGGCCCAGGCGCGCTGCCGGCAGCACGGCTGCGGGGACCCTGCCGGACCCTGCCACCTCCCCGGCCAGGAAAACCCTGCCGGCTGCTTTTTGACAAAAACATTTATCATCTTCCACACAGGTTAAGAAACTTGCAAAGAAAATTATTTACAGTAACTTTCATTAGACAGTCTCTGAAGGCAGAGCTGGCTAGCATCGCTGTCTGAAAAACGTCTGCAACAGCATCCCAAATTAAGTTTCCAGCTTTTCTTGGAAGTTATTCAGGATATTAGAATCACCACCTGAATTCTCTGTAGAGGCATATATAGCAATGTCTAGTTGATAGACAGCTACTGGGAGCTGCAAGCATTCATTTAAATGTAATTATCAATTTACTACATCATCCTTACCAAAAAGATAACACTGGAGGCTTCCATCAAACAGGATGGAAATAGGGCACATGAGCTTTACCACCCTTTGGACTATAAATAATGTACAACAATGCAATTTTTTTCTTCTTTTACTAATAGGGAAGTCCTTTAAGTGTCAATATTTTGACATAAAGCTTTGATATAAGTATTATCCTTACCCAAAAAACTTCCTTCTCTTATTAATTACAAAGCTTTTCCTGTTGTGAGTTAATCTTTCCTGCAAAAAGACTTTTTAAGATCTCATCTTTCATCTGAAGGATGCTGACTCATTACCAAGTTTGCTTAATCAAGGGTTTATTTGCACCCTGCCAAATCTGGCCACTGGCATCAGTAAAGTCACAGAAGTTTGTGTCCAGCCACAGAGAATGCTGTAGTGTCCAGGAATGGCAAGATTTGTTGCTAATAATAAACTACCATAAACTCCCTCACATGCAGCTTGCATACAGCTTAAGCCCATTCTGCTTGCATAGTCTTACACCTAGAAGCACATTTTACAAAAGCGCTAAACAGCGAGTAGCCACTGTTGTGACCAGATGGCTAAAAAAAAAAAAGGGGAAAAAAAAAAAGTAAGTTTTGTGCTTCAGATCACACTTGATCCACTGACTTCAATTTAGAAAGACAACATGGAAGTTTGTAGACACTCCACATAGGATATGAAGTATTCAGCCAGAATTATTTGTGAACAGAACATATTAAGCTTTAATCACATTTCTACCAACTTCTTAAAGGCTTCACGACTGCATTCTTGCCTATATTCTTCTCACATGTCCTGCATAGTGAGGAATTTAGTCTAGGGGCTTCGGTGAGCTATTCAAAAGTGAAGATACTGTTTTCCACTGATCCTCAATAACCGAGTGTGCCTATACTCATTCTAACCCATCGTCAGCTTAGCAAATTTGAAGGTTTTTGAGAAAAGAAACCATTGGCTTTTCTTCAAAGGCATATGCGCAAGTAGATATACTGTAAATTTTAAACACGCATGCAAGAGATCTGACATATGTTACATATGGAGACATTAGGGTCACCTCTCAATTTAAGAATCAAATTTTCTCAGGTATTGTAGAGCTAACTCTGTGCACAGTATACCATCAGTCTGGATCCCTCTTTGATAACTGTATATCTTAGCTCATGATGCTTTATCTAAAGACCACACATGCTTTAGTTAAATTAGAAGCTAAAAATATTAGCTGTTACTGACATATTACTCAAGATTATATAAATCCAATAGTGACACTAATCTGGCAACCATTATAACAGAAACCACGACTAGTGGCTCGGACCAACTAAGTTTAGAAGACATTGTTTTAATATATTTGCTTTTCTGCCACTACAGAGGTTAAAAAAAATTGGAACGCTACAGTTTAAAACAGTCACTGAGGGACAGCAGGACAAGAAAATAAGACTATTTCTGCAGATTATGACTTGGTCTCCAGTACAAACACGTTCATTACTACAAAACGGGAAGCAGATGACTGGTAGCATCGCACACACTCTCCATTCCTCAGGATGGAAGAGACATCTGGATTTTTACCACAGTGTTTTTATAGCACAAAGCCAAGACCATTTATCTGCAAGTAAACTAAGCAAGAACACTTGCCCTCTCTCACTCAAAAAGGGAAACCATTTAAATAAGGAAAATTGTATTTGAAAATGTTGAAAAAGCACCCAGTTTACTTCAGAGTAAATAGCACTTTCTGCAATCTCATAATTTTCATTGTGTTTTGCACTTTAGTTGCTCCCAAAAGGCCCTCTTCACCATGAAGCTCCTTCTAGAAGATGGCTTAACACTGCTTCATTCACAGCCACATTTGTACCTGCTAAACACAACAGCTTATATGGAATTTGAGCAAGGAGAGAAAGACAAAGCAGCTCTCAAGAGATTAAAGTTACTGTTTGCACCAACGCAAGGGACAATCATACTTTTTAGGTCAACAAATCTTTCAGCTTCAGGATCACATGTTAACATCAAGTTAATGATGCATCACCAACTGCTCGTCTTTAAAGACTATGCCATTTTGTTATTATTTTATCTAATTAAAGACAGATTCTGCAAGAACAAATATATGGAAGAACAACTCGGTATCAGGGGACAGAAATCAGAATTACCTTTCTGTGGTAACTTAGTAACTCTAAAACAAGTTCAACTTACCATACTATTTTGAAACAAAAATACCTTGAGTGAGATTACAAGTGTAGATGAAACAAGATTACATATTTCAGAAAGAACTCTTAGCAATTTGTCACAAGTTACGCACATTGTAAGCCTTCCAGGCAAGAATAACTATGGGAAGATGAGTTAGACCACCAAAAGAAAAACGCACACACAAAAAAATCCAACCACCACACACACAAAACAACACCAAAACCAGTTTTCTAACACTAGAACACACAATAATGCTTTAAGAGGATAAATTTTCCTAGATTGATATCTAGTTTGAAGACAAACTGAATATGCAACTATGATATTATTGCACTAAACAGGCAAAAGTAACTCAGAAGTGAACTTCATAAAGGAAGCCTAGAGTGTTTCACGATCACTTTACCATTAAAAAAACTGTAGCATGTTAAATAAGGCAAAATTTTACAGGAAATATTAATACAAGTCCTGATGTTTTGACCTAAACAGTTTTAACACTTTTTGAACATGCATCACCATTTTATAAGCACTGAGATGTACTGAAGAATGTAATTAGACAATCATAAAACTAAACACCTTCTCAGTAACTACTGTTCTTTAGACAAAGCCCCAAAAGAGTCTTCCCAGAGCACTCCATGGTTGTACAGTAACAGCATGGAGATAACAGCAGAGAACTGAAATACCTATGCATTAATTTTTACAAGTTTTGGGCCTAGAGTTGTGTGATGCTTACTCACCTGCTGAATAATTTTGGAATCTTTTGGAAGGTTTTCCCTGGGTGGAACTTTACCAAACAACTTCCATCCAGGAGCGCTTTGGGCAGCAGGTTTGAGTTCCTTTGTCCTTTTAGCAAAGAAGTTTCTGAAAAGAGAGGAGGGTATTTATTTGTTTATTAACAATTTATAAACATGTGATATTTATATGTACTTACATTTCTTTAAATCAAGCTCACCACTGTAGAGAATTACTGCTCAACGAATGCATAGTGTGCTACCTTAGCTTTCTCTTATACTTTAAAATAATTAAGTTGAGCAGCTTTCATTATGGGTGCTTTGATACTAATACTTGTACTTAACACTCTGTTTTACTTCTGAATTCTAAGCTACTTTATGCAATATCAGCCCTCTTCTAGTAATACCAGACACTTTCTTCAATGTAAGTTAGCAGCATGCAACAGTTCTCAGAGACTTTTGTCTGGGGTTTGTTTTAGTGTACCTTATGGAGCTGAAAACAGCTCAAAATCACTGTGTAACTTACAGATTTAAGACGAAATTGTGAAATATTACTTCTAATAACATTTTCTGCAATCTTCATATCTTCAGCTTTCATAACATGGATTAGAAAACCAGGGACCATGCACACAGAAGATAACCTTTGCCAGTGCCTAAAGCAATTACACTCAAACAAGCAGATAACTGCATTGCTCTACTAGTTCTTAGAAAGCCAGCCATTTGACTCTGATCACAAGCTCTCAGAGAACATGCTATGTGCAAGTGCTTTGAAAGAGAAAGAAGTGCATTTATTTTGAATAGTGGAAAGCTACTTTCCAGAAACTTATGAAAAACACAGAGGCATTAAAAGTTAGGTACTCTGTAAGGTTACTTCTCAGGATGCTTACAAGTTGACCTCTGAGCGAGTGGAATATGGAGCACTTCTATTGGAAGATTTTTTTGAGTAACACTAACCAGCCAACCTTGTGCTTTCGTGCTCTTCCTCTGGAAAGGCATCCCCAGATTTATCCTTCGCTTACAACATTTTGTTGTATTTTTAAATAGATTTCCTTCTCAAACTGAACTCATCCACATTTGTGCACAGAAGTCAGCCTCTTGGCTTTGCCCAGACAGAAGCAGCATGCTCCAACCACCGAACTGTCTGAAAAGTACATAGTTGCTCTTAAACTCCAGCGCTGTCAGGGTCTCACCATGCGGCATAGATGTACAACTAGGAACCGTCAGTGTTTGAAAGACATTCTATAGCTTTCAAATACAAGCTATCTTTTCAGCTCGCAGAATGTTTTTCGTTACTTAGGAAATAAGCGAATGCGTGTCACAAAAATCTCTTCTGTGCGAGTCTGTGTGAATGGACTCTACAGATACTCCTGTGGTAGTTGAAGATCTAGCCACCAAAAACCAGCAAGCTGGGGAGTAGAAGTAGATGCTGATAAAGTGTAAAAGTCTCCCAAGAACTGTAAGCTCAAGACTAGCAGTCCTGTGGAATCCAGGAGAACCGAGAAACTCAGAACACTGAGACTGCTCAGTCTGTCCAAGGCCACCAGCACATGCTACCAACAACAGCTTGTTATAAAAAAAGGAAGACTGCAGTCAAGAAAGCAGTAGCTGCTATAGGCAGGCAGGGAGTACAGGATTACATACACACCTGATGAAAGAGAAAGGACTTTGAGAGATTTTTTTGAATGCCCGCATAGAAGCTGTTGGTGCATCAGTACAGCCCTCCGCTTCTGTGGACATCTCCCAGCTGTTGTTCCAACCCAGTAAGTCAGTAAACATGCCTGGGAATAATTGCTTGCACTGCATTAATAGTTACCCACCATTAATGAAATCAAGCTGTTGCTATTAGTAATAGCTTAATTAGATATTAATAGCTAATTAATAGCATAATAGCTTAATTAATACAAGGTTTTCTAGTAAGCATTAGTTGTGATCCGTGCATACCACAATTCTGTCCCCATTAGGGAAACTTGCAATATCTTAGTCCATCCCTGTGGAAGCAGAGTAAGCACCCAGAACCTCAAACTAGCATTTTCTGACACATGACCTGGATAGAGGGGCTGATGAAAGAGCCAAGCCATGGTACCAACATCTTTAAAGTCAGTCCCAGGATTGCACACCATTACTGAAATGAACAGGTCCATCCATAACAGAAAAAAGAAGCAAAAAGTGTGCTTATGGAAATAAAAACGGCTCATTTCACAAGTACAGGAAATATTTCACAGTGCTTTACATTGTCTTCAGAAGGGAATGAGGAGTGTTCAAAGAATCATCAAAAAACCAAGACAAGGTATTCTAAAGACCAACATGACACTAAATACCACACTACAGCCTTGCCCTTAAATCTGCAACTACGGCAGCAGCTATATTTGAAACTTAATTAGGAGAAAGATTTTCCCAAAAGCAGGTATGCAGGAAGATACATTCTGGAGTACCATTCTTGAAATATGAAATAGCTGATGTGTCCTGACTTCTTGGATAGCAGTAACCATCCAGTCCCTGCACATACTACAAAATACTATCAGGATTACCTGGCAGTTCAGCTCCATTGCTTCCAGCACTTGTGGAAATGGAGAAGATGTACACCTTGAAGAGTGATGCCAATCTGTCACTGTATCAAAGCTGGTTTATGATTAACCAGGAAGTTGGCAGATTTTAAAAGGAAAAATGTGTAAACACACAGAAGGTTTTAATTAATATATCTGTACAAAAGATTTACGCAGCCTCGTGGCTTTTACAAGATTGCAATTTTTTTAAAAAAAACAAATATAACATTAAAACAAACTGTCCAGAACATAGTCTCCACCAAAATAAATCTTGGTTGTTTCTTTATTCTTCTTTGGTGTACTGAATTTAGCAAAAGCTTATTTCACTTTTTATGAATGCACAAGTGAAAATATACAATTTTACTTTTATTGAGTAGATATTCATTGAAGTCTTTTTCTTATGAAGGCAAAACGTTGGTCAGACATTATATCACGTCAGAATAAACCTCACACAGGAATTCTAATCCAAGAGAAATTAATGGGAGGTTTACAAATAAGCTTTACTGAAGATGGAAGGACACTTTAATACATTGTTTTGGCAGCTAACAGTATCACATCTGATGTGTTGTTGACAACAGTAAGGCCTTATGAAAGCCCCGTTAAGGAACAGCATCTGTGAAAGCTTACCAGTTGCATTCACTGAGTTGCAGGAAGTGTACCAGATTTGATATATTTGTTGCTGCTTAGAATATTCATGAGTTTCACTGATCCCAGGAAAAGTCATCCATTGAGATGGACTGAAAAGTCAATGGCATTTTGGTACAGAATCTCAAAATCCATCCGAAAACATTGAATTTCCTTAAAAAGAAGCCTACACTTTAGAACTGAATAATACTTTCTGTTGAAAGGACAAGTATTAAATTAGTTCATTGAATTAGCTCTGGTTTACAAAAGCCCAGTGGAAAACTTACAAGTTTTTTTTCCCTGCTAGCTTTACATAACTACACTGGAACACATATTAACATTCTCAGTGACACTCAAAAATGTCCCAGTGGGTGCACTGAAGAGCCTGAAAAGTAACTGAAGTACCACAGACTACGAAGCTGTTACTGGCACATACCAAGACATCTATTCCTGACATTGTTTGGATTATGCTATACAAAACCCTATGGGCAACCTGAAGTTGCTTTCCTTCCCACTCCAAATGTACATCCTTGGGCTTTCAATTTTAACTTTGAGCCTCAAAGGAGCCTGCCAGAAGAATAATCTCTGATGATTCAGAGTTCTGATGTTGTTGAGATATAGTACAGCATTATTGGAAGCAATCAACTTTATTTACTTCCCATTTTTTCCTAAAACTCCCATTTGAGTCCAGCATTCTTAACAATAACACTTGGAAACAGCATCCACAAGCCTGTATCTGCCCTTAGTTTTGAGCTTTAAAACAAGATACAGATCCTGACTCATCTTTCCACCCTCCATAAAACTGTAACCTGTAGCCTTCAAAGCCATACATTCAGCAATGCTTGTGAAGTGTTTAGGAAAAAAAAAGAAAAACCAACAGTTTAGAAATCTATGACATACAACAAAGTTGCAAGATGGCAAGCTAAAATGCAGTCCTGGTGTGTACAGCTTACCCTGCATTATTAAAGCACTTTTAATGTGATTGCCTAGAAAGCCAACCTGTTTAGTCAGTGAATCTAGTAATGCACCTTCAATCAGATTTTTAAAAGGCACAGCAAACTCGAAGGTAATTAGTCAGCCAAAGCAGGAAGGTGTTCTAATAGGGATTTACCTTCTCCACATTGAAGAAAGATTGCAGCACTGTTCAACTTATTAGGTGTTAAGAGAATGAAATCATTAGAACTCCACCTTCAGACCCAAGCTTCACCTGTTCTGCTGCTTTTAGTTCTCTATATACAAATTTCAAGTGCAGAGGAAGGTTGGATCTTACATGTGAGCCATTTAAGATGAGCATCAGTTCTGCACTATGAAAGTGGCAAAAATCAAGTGGTATCAACTACTGAAACCAGTATATGATCTCAGAAGAAAGCATAAAAACACAGGATCATAATTACTGTTACACCTGAGCAACCAAGCATGCTTTCTCCTTACGGTTCACTTTAATATACAAATACATCTAATTCAAAATGCTGCACCACGTTAGACAACTGTGGGCATCCCTGGAAAACAATCCTTGCAAAACTTGAAGCATGACACCAAACAATTTTTTTTCCAAATAAAATATTCAGAATTCAGGGTCATCTTAGAAATAAATGTGTTTCAATCCTGATGCTGAAAGCTAGAATACTATAATCTATTTCCTTTGCAAAGTAACTTTGCTCAAAATGTTTACTCACTAATCTACAAATAAAATAGCTCCTACAAGTGACCTTACTGTTAAATCGTTTTTCTGACTTTTACTTTGCACACATAACAGTCTGGTTTACTGTCATTTTCAATCAACGATCATTTATTGTCATTGCATCCACCTGTCAAGATGTCTGATAACAGGGAAGCGCTGAGAAAACAAGCTTTGAAAGCTGGAAGAACTGATAAAGGAAATGATGGCTGATTATATTTTCCGTTTTCTTAAGCATCTAGTTCCCGTTGTTAGACTCTGCATAAGACAACCGTCTCATGTTAAATCCAGTGAAGCAAGACACAAACAGGAAGGAATCAGCAGCACATCAAGAATATCCTCATTTTATCCTATGTAACTTTTCCTCCCAGAATCACACAGGCTTAGAGGGAGAATCCAGCATGGAATTAATACTGCAAATGAGCACCAAGCTGGACAAAAAAAAAAAGATTTCCTGTTTGGTTGTTTTAAATATAATTACAAAAATGCAGCTAAAAAACCTGGAAGTTGCATTTCTCTGCAATAACTAAATCACATTAAAAATCCACTGATTCTAAGAAAACCTCAGAATTTGTAAAAGCAATATGAAATAACAAAACATTAAAAACTGCATATGTATTACGATACAATTTACTTTGCATCACCACAAAGAATAGAGTTCTGCTTGTGAAAAAACAGTCTGTTCTTGCTCCATCCCCATGCTAATTTTTAAATAAGCTTCCTAGGCATGCAAAATAGGTCTATGGTTGAAATCTGAATGAGCCAAAAGACAAACTGATAAGGAAACTACTTATGTACCTAATAATCTTTATGCAGAGAGCTGTATCACTGAGGAGTTAGAAGACGTTATGTCTAGGAATTGTTACAAATGCATTTTTACTGGTATAGCATTAAAATCAGTCATTTAGGCTTAAAGCCATACCTTCAGAACAGTATGCACAAATTCTGAAGACCCCTGCAAGTCTGTAATTCCATATTCCTTCATGACTGAAACTGAGTACATAGCAAGAATTTTAACATTCACACTGGCATATTTTTGCCATGTGTAAAACACAAAAGCTGCTTAAGAACACAACAGAATTCTTCTTCATACTCAAGACTTGTCCATTCTGTTAAGGTCTTACATGCAACAAGTTGGAAATAACACCAGAAAAACATTGCTTGATTATAGACAAGTAGCTCCTCTTAAACAAGACTTTTCAATAATTTACATACAGAGACAAATGTAATTCAACTCTAAGCATAAATAATGAATCATTAACAGAAAAAAAAAAAACCCACAACACACAACCTTTTGGTTAGCCACTTAAAAAGCTCACAGAGCAACGAAAGCAGAATTCTATTTCTAGCTTTTAAATTGTTTATATACAGTACACCATTTGTAGGAATTTATGAAAGTGTCCGAAAAGTTACAATGCATGTTCAAGGTGCACACAATAATTATTTCTTACATCATTGGATAGGGTTATTTTAGATTTGAATTCTATGACATTGTCCAGGAGCTATTTGCTCACTTTCACATGCTCAGAAGTGTTTTCTTCGCATTATTAGTTATGGCTGGAAAAGTGACATGAACATTAAAACATTAAGAGCAAATACCCCTACTTTAGAAATACACTTTTCAACTCATCCTTTACTCTCACATTTCAACCTTAATTTTTAAGTTAAAATACAAGCATTTTTCAGTTTAGTTTAAAATCCATAACATATAGATTTAGAAAAAAACACTAATAAATTCAGAATTTATTACACAGTCTATATTTTTAGTTTCAATAACTTAGAATAACATCAGCCCATTTCGATTCCATACATTTATACAGTTGCTCTGAGCACAAGTTTCCAAGTTCTGCCCTCTTCCACCACCTTGCTGCAAGGAAAAGCTACACACCAGTTGAAGTCCTGTTCCCCCAAACACAGATCTACATATTACAGGATGCTTCACATTTCAGGACCTTTGAGCAGTACAAAGACCTCTTCTCTCTCTCCACACCAAGACAACGCAGAGGCTATCCCAAACCACCCTTCTTAAAAGGAATTCTAATGTTTACATCTGTAATACTCTAGAACTACAGTCTTAAGTGCTATACAAGCAAGTTTTCAGTTTTCCTCTCCTCCCCCCAAAAAATTAAAATAAGGAAACAAAAAAATCCGAACCAGTAGAACACCAATCTTCAGCAAGACCAAGCTTGCAGTATTTTTTTTAATGAAACTCTGACATTTCCATTGGTATTACTGGTTAACTAAAGCCTCAACTATAATACAATTAGGTATACCTGAAATCTAATGAACTATCAAGGAGTAGCTACTAAGTATTGAGGGGTAGGCAAGAAGGAGGTTTCTGGCCTCTTAGGAGGGAAAGATTAACAGTTGATACCAGTCCCAAAGTGGCTTTACAAACTCTGCTGCAAAACAGTTCTACTACAGGTACAGAAACAATTAGGAAGTTTTAACAGTTGAAAGCATTTAGCAGTATCACAGAACACTTAGTACACAGCACTTACTGGTAAACAGTATTTTAACAGTTTAAATTATACTTCTAACAAACACCTGTTGCGCAGGTCAACTTTACAAGGTCAACATGCTCAAGCATTCCAAAACATATATGAACAAGCAGACATATGCCAAGGTGACAGACGTGGTTAAATTTCAAAATGCTCAAGTACAAAAAAAAGGAAGATAATTGGTGTGGTCTTACCTTTACTTTTCAGAGTGAACTAGCAAAACAGAGCTCTACGTCAAACTATTTTATCATCTTCATATTTAATCCAGTAGTTCAGCAGCTATTTTGATGCTACATCAAACATGTAATAATAACCAAATGTCACTTGCCCACAGAACCTAAATCAAAATCCTAGATCACAGCTGCAAGAAGTGGAGAATTTCTACCAGCTGACTACAGACGTTCTGCTATTTCTTTCATGGCCAGGTGTATCTACTCCAGCAAAGCCACACCTGGCTAACCAGCAACATACTCTGAGCAAAACAACACTAGAGGAGTAAGACCCCTTCCCTCCCACACACACACAATGGCCAAGCTACTCCAGCTCCACTAAGGGGAAGCCCATTTCTCTTCCTTGCAGCAGTCATATCCTACAGCCCCTTCTTCTGCATCAATTCCCAAGACTCTCCATACCTTGCAAGTCAATTCAACTCATTAATCCCCTAGAAAACCATCCACATTTTTTCACTCCCTGGCTTAACGAGCTATAGCAGCTCACAGAGGATCAAATAAATACCAGAAGCAGGGAAGAGACATTCCCTTTGTTTCCTGACAACAACAAATTCTTCAATCACCTCACCAAGATATCTCACAAAAGTACAAGGTACTGAAGCAAACTACCTAAAATTGTTCTACTAGAAATCCACTTTCAGTTAAGGCAAAAATCTCACGCTTTATCAGGGCAGTCACCTGCATAGTCTGAATGTTCCTATACGAGATACATTTTCAAGACAAAGGTGAAAGATTTTCAGCCCTTGATCCAGCCTACAAGTCTGTGAACTGTAAATTCAAACACAGGGCAGAGTTTTCTTTTTAAGACTGTCCCAAGAGCTGGCAATGCTTACTGCTCCAAGCAGCCTGGTTAAACCTCATTTACTACTTCTCCTTCTGCTCCCAGAGTGCCTGTCAACTACTCAATTGTGTAATGTAGTACTACAAAGTATTACTGTACTACTTTTAGAGCCACTTAGTGTATCTGGTATATGCTGTGGTTAGCAATTCACAATAGATTTTATGTCACTGCTTCAGTGATAAATTGCAGAAATACTACAAAATTCAATAATCCATTTTTGATCTGTTAGAGGACATTAATATGCAAGAGCCTGATTACTTCCAGGTTTGCCTGATGTCTTTATGTTTTACAAGCAAGGAAGAAATTCACCAATCTATCACTCAGCTGCCCACTGAATTTGAGGAACAGCAAGCAACTGGCGAAATACCTAAAGTTTATAACAAGCAGCTAGAATCATAGAATGATTTAGGTTGGAAAAGACCTTGCAGATCAAGTCCAACTGTAAACCTAACACTGCCAAGCCACCACTAAACTATGTCCCTAAGCACTACATCTACACGTCTTTTAAACACTTCAAGGGATGGCAACTCAACCACAATAGGCTGCACAGCCTGTTCCAATGCCTGACAACCCTTTCTGGGAAGAAATTCTTCCTAATATACAATCTAAAACTGCCCTGGTACAACTTCAGTCCATTTCCTCTGTCCTATCACTTGTTACCTGTGAAAAAGAGACCCCCACCCACCTCACTACCACCTCTTTTCAGGTAGTTGTAGAGAGTGGTAAGGTCTCCCCTCAGCCTCCCTTTCTCCAGACTGAACAACCTCAGTTCCCTCAGCCACCCACAACAGATACACTTTGTGCTCTGGAATCTCCACTGCTTCCCATCTCACAGCTACAAATCCCCCCAATGCCTTTGGTAGTTCACAGTTTGTTTGGGCTTTTTTGGTTGGTTGGGTTTTTTTTAAGCATTCTGGCATCCAGCATACAAAACCAGCTTCATTATTGCCCAGCAGCAAGACAGACAAGATCCTACATTAATGGATGCATTAGGCAACTAAAGCAATACAGACAGGACTGAGCTTTGTGGGGTCTGAGACCTGGCCAGGGCCGACCTTCCTCTGCTACAGAAAGCGGAGGAACTAGCATCAACAACTCTGTTCGCTGTTCTTGGAGCACATGTAAGACGTGTGAAGTACAATCACCATTGTCTCACTGCATCTTCCTCAGCACATCAAACCAGACCTCAGCAACTGGGGCAGCAGCAGCAGTAAGCCTGGGTTTCATTTGCTACAGCAGAGGCAGAAGGGTTAAAGATGTTCTATTTCTTCCCATATCTCTAGTGTCTTTTCTCCTTCTAGACAATCACTTAGTTTGTGTCTACAGCTGGCCTTCAGGACATTTGTTTAGATCAACAGAACTGCCCTATGCAAGGGGAGCCAACAAGGCAGCTTTTATTATACCGCCTGATCAAGAAAGACTGTTTCATTTCTCAAGAGTACATTAAATAAAAGTTCCCAATATAACAACAGAAATTGAACACCATTTCTTCGTAATAAAGGAGTACCTTGGAGAAGGATGGAGAAAAACCCCAAAGAGAGTCCTCCCATGGGCTACAGGTATTATTCTCAGTGGGGAGAAACGGAAATTTACAAGAACACCAGTCCGAGTGTTTGGCTCTCAGAAGTTCTGTAAGAATAAACTCATCTATGACCATCAAAACCAGTTTTCTACTAATTCAGGTCATAAGTTCACCCACAACATCCATCCACCTCTCACACTGCTACCCCAATGCTGGGCCAGAAGCAATATGCTCTGCAGGTGGTTTGCACAGCTGACTGGTTTCTGCAAATACAGAGCCAAATTAGCAGGGTCTCTCTTTTGCAGGCTCTCGTTATGCCCAGCCTTAATTCAAAAACCTGCAGGATTTATATGTTTGAGTCCTCTCAGTCTCAGAGAAATGTGACTGAACCTGGCTAACAGGCTGCAGTATCACAGAGATGAGGCAGTAGCTGCCTAAACTTCACTTCCTTAGAAAGCAGTAATAAAAAGGCTGAGAAGCACAGCACAGTCTGAGGCTGAGAAGCTTAAAGCAGTGTCTACCATCCAGTCTAACAAACCTAGTCCTTTCCCAGCTGAACAACAAACAAGACCAAGAAGGGATAATAAAAAAGACAGGCTTTATATCATAAACATCTCAGCAGTTCCCAGGAACTCAAGAGAGGAATAACAATTTTTGCATCCATGTAAATGAAATGTGACCAAAATCCTTAAAATCCTTTTTTATTCTTAAACAACCAAGGCAAAATAGCCTAATGAATAATTGAACAGTCAGAAAAGCAAAAGCATAAAACTATCATTTTCTTAGAAGCCAGCTGTGATTAAAGCGACCTCCTTTGGCGGTTCTTTCCCATGTAAAACATTCTCGTTTTAGTCATAACCTATTCAGAAGAGAGGTCCCATTCATTTTGTCACACTATGCTCAATATATTGAGTCTGTAAGAAATTCTGTGGCATAAAATAAGCAGAAGAGACCAGGGAATGAAAAAGGCCTTCTGTGAAACTAAGCAGGGGAGAAGATAATTTCAGGCTAAGTTTAAATGCCTCTATAAAACACTCCTTAGCAAAAGCAGCTAAGACTCCAACAGTTTGGTGCACACTGAACAGCAATTTCAGCTATTTGGCTTGGAAAAAAAAAATATATACCCCACACAAAAAAACACCAAAAAAACCCCACACACAACTCCCCTCCCCCCTAAAAAAAAAAAAAACAACAACAAACCACCAATCACCAGAACTTACGGCATTAGTTTAAGGAAAACTTACTTCAATAAAAATCCTATTAGGATTATAAGACTCCCACTGCAAATATCTGTACCAAAGTCTACCAAGGAGAAAAGATATATTTCTAATAATACATTGGGCAGTTGAAGTTGATGAAGATTATACATATGGCTGTAAGGTCTTAGAAATCACATCTATTTAGTCAAGTGTGGTGTTTTGGTTTTTTTCTTGGGAGGGGAGGAGGGGGAGGGAAACAGGGGAGGGCAGGAAATGGGCTGCAGACAGAAGCTGGAGCAATCTGATACCTATCCAAATTAAATCAGCATATGATTCTTCTGCTTGCACACCTGAAATTTAACTTTGATTTACTAATCAACAGACATCCTAGCCAAAATAACATGGGTAACATGGGTGCACAGCATCTTACATACTTATGGTGAAACAGCCATTGCTCACGTTTTTCAGAAACACAAAACTCTTTAAAACCTATACATCAAGAAATTTCCTCAAACAGCCATTTTCGACTCATAGACCTTGAGGACTTGCTCATTTTCATAAGCTGCTTGGAACTGGTTCACTAACAAAAACAAGGCTGCTGTCATCTAGATTTAGTTTTCTACAGTGGGATTGGCACTTGTGAAACTTTAGATGCACACAATATTTCCTTGACCTTTTTATGAATAAAAGTTTTCTATCATTTGGGTAAAATTTTCCAGGTACAAAGTTATTAAAAAGTTGGGAGCCAAAATAAAAAGTGCTAAGCTTTTATCTTCAAAGTTTGCTACAGTTTGTTTGACTTTGGAGATTACCCTTAAGTTGCCATTATATTTGTTATTCATATGACTGAAAGCCAGAAACTGGCAAACATGTCAACACAACTTCATAGAAATCAATCACTGTTAGCAAACAGTGAATGAAGAATCCACAGAGAAGCTTCTCATTTTGATAATATGAATGCTTTTTCCTATTTATATCAAGTTAATTATGTCTCTAACTGAGGAAAAAGGAATACTGTTTGAAGTTAGTCACAGATTTGGGTCCAGGTGCTCTTGCCAACTTTCTCCAGTCAGCTTTAATTAAAATCAATTATAGGTATCTGCTTGTTCGCTTAAGTTACAAGATTGCTTAGAGAAAGTAAAAAAAAATTAGGTCGGACAAAGACACAAGAGTGAAGGGTGCCCTCACAACTTCTGAGGGAAGCTTTGTTGTATTCCCTTAGCTCTTCTCTCCCATGATCTTTCCAATATATTACCAGTATATTTCCTTGACATGTTAGAAGCACTCTGCGGCTTTTTTTTTTTTTTCCTTTTTCCTTCTTATCTGGACAGGGGGAAAAAAAACAACCCTGAAATCAAAAACAAGCACACGAAGTCTTTCAGGTTGTCAGCAAGAACTGGCCAGGACATAGGCGCAGGCAACAGAGAAATATAAATGAAGCATTGTGAAGCGCCCCCAATCTGTTCTTTGACCTTCACACAAACAGAAGGTTTAGAATATCTATCAGAACTAGGATGGTTCATACTCCACTTGACTCCCTTTTTTGACCAAAACCCCATAAAACAGATCTATTCTTCATAGAGGCACTGTACATCCCCTGAAGTTTCATGCTGATTTATGAAACAGAAGAGCTCTGTAAAAAACCAAACACACACCACCACGCAACCACGTTGACTCTGGTATTAAACACTGACAAGATGCAACTGTAGACTAGGTATATGCCTATATAGCTCAAAGAGCTTCAAGTGCTACTTAGTAAGAAATTTAAACTATAGATCTACAGACATTACTAGTACACAAGTAACCATACTCAAGGAGGTAAACCTCTTCACAACCCTCTGCAGACTCTGTCAAGGACATTAGTAGGAGCACAAAGATTAGCAGCTCTGGAAGAACTACCTATTTACTGAATCACAGAACTGTGTTTACAAAAAGAGGAAAAACAGATGCAGACTTCAGAGATTTCTCAGTTCTTTGTTCCTACATATACTGGCTCCCTTCAACTTCCCATCATCTCCACGAGTGAAGATTTTTCAAAACTTCTGGACAATAAGCACAACCACTCTGGGTGAGGAAGGATGAGACTAAAGACAGGTTTTTAAGTATATGTGTGCCAACTACCATCTATGTGTCCAACACCTTATGCCTATAGGTCTTTAGGATGTGCTGTGATCTACCATAAGTGGTGGTTATGAATTAAGCTCTTTGCAATTTTATCAGTAAAACTTGTTAGATGAATTCTGGAAAACAAGTACTTGGGAAAATGGTGCTTTACTACAACAGTGTAAGTATCACTGCTGTTGTCACCAGTAAGCTTTGAATCCAGGAATGAGAAACTTTGCCAACTACAAGATACGTAAATTTATCTAGTAAATACGCAATTCAGAAAGGAACAATACCTACACAAGCTTGGTACATACGTGTAGGACTATGAAGTATAACCTATCTTTATAAGACATTCAGAATCACCATGGCTTTATCTCAGTCCTACAATACTCACTGCTGCTTGGCCTTTTTGGTTTACTATTCTGCTCTATATGTGCTGCTTTGGGGGATAAAGTATACTGTAATCATCGCAGCTTTAATTCAACTGTCCACACAACATTCCTGCTCACTGAACCATTCTGTACCCAATAACAATCCACTGGGGCTACCCAAAAGTGACCCAATAACCCAAGAACGGAGCATTACCCTTGTAAGCTGCTACCTAAGACCATAAACCACAAGAACAGTGCCTATATATGACCATATTATGAATCATACACAGGAGTACAAAGCAGTGACAGGTGACTTTCAAGAAGCCACTTAATGCTCTGACCATAACAGTAGCACAGTGGAGACAAGTGACCATAGTCATGCAATTTTCCTTGCCACGGCACTCTACTTCACATACCTCTGATTTACTTGAGACATCCCACTTCACATGGTGAGAGAAAGAGGCAGAGCAAAGAGACAGCAAAAATGATTATTTTTCAGTTTAAAGTTAGCATTGATTTGACAGGGTTATTAATTTGGCACAAACACAACTTAAGAGGCCAGGGCCAAATATTACATCTAATACTTACCTAAAGAAAAAAGCTTTGATCACTGATGTAAACATTCCCATGGTCTTAAAATAATTATTACTGACAATCTGAAGGGCACAGCGACTCTCCCTGTTACAGAGCTCAGGTAAGATGCCACTGTTGACAGCTGCTCACTTTTTCCCTTATCTCACCTCATCGGTTTCTCTTCTGGTTCAGTGAAATTAACACAGACAATTAATACGGATGATTTCAAGGAACTGCGAAGCAGGCCAGGCTGAAAACTGAAGTGACAGAAACAAGCAGCTGGAAACAGCAGCCTCCTAACCCAGATCTGCCATGACTGAACAGCTCAACTGACTGGGCAATGACAACAACGAAGCTCTCACACTGAAAGCAGTAGGACTTCCCCCTTGCCTTCTCTCAGATTTTAAATAACAGCAAGAAACGTCCACCTTGTAAAGAATTTCCATGTGATTATGACTACTAGAAAAAACAATGGAAGCTACCAAATTTTAGAGTTTGTAACCTAGACCAAGAGCATTACAAGTGCAAAACAGCCTATATAAAATGCTCTAGACTGCTGAACTACCCGTACGCTGTAGAAGCAGATACACATGCCAACAAAACACAAACAAGCAGTTCTATCTTAGCAAGTACTTTTGATAGGACACGGTCACCTAGTACAACTTAAGCTTTGGGAAGCAACATCATTTATGGCTCTGTGCTCATCCAAAAATACAACCAATCATCTGCTGAGAGGCTTCACAAGGGGGTATAGTTGCTATCAACATTCAATCACAGGACAGTTTTTAACAACTTAAGTCCTCATTCCTGAGAGCCAAGGTGGCAACTGTCAGTTTGGAATGAACCTGAGCAGTTTAGGAAAAAAAAAAAAAAAGAGAGAAGTCTAAACTTTTAAAGTATCAGAAATAGATCTGAGGACAAGAACTACCTACTCAAAAAAATTTATGACAAGCAAGTTTTATTACCACTTCACTAAGCAATGGAGACTACAAACTCTAGTGTTACTGTATCCAGAGACAAATCTATCAAGGAAGGTAAGTCTGGGTTTGGTTTTGTGGGTTTTTGTTTGTTGTGGGTTTTTTTTCTCTCTAATCAGTAAAAGTAGTTTTTATTAACAGATCTCATTTTGGCTGCTCAGATGAATTCAGCTGTAACTAAGACACTTTTATGAACAGATAGGCAGAGCTTAAGGAAAAGTCACTGAAGACAATATTGCTCACCAGGCCAAACATGCAAGAGGCACAGACAGCTGAGCCAGTCAAGGGCTATGAAACTGGCTCTCTAGCAAGTCCTTTTTTTCACTGAGGCACCAGCACTATACCTTTTGCCAGGATAGAAGCAATTACATTTTTCCATGCGTTATTCAAGTCTTCACTAGAAACAGCAAACATGAGTATATACTGACAACAACTTCTACTGCACACCAAGTTCAGTCTTTTCTATGAAGAAAATTGTACAGAATTTCATTAAGCTTTCATTCCAGGGCAATAACCAGTAAGTACCAATGTTACTGGTCAGAGTGTTCAAGTAATGAGGCAAAGGGAAAGTAATCTACTGCGGTCCACATAACATGCGGGGAAAAAAAGGTGTGGGGAAAAAGAACACTAACAGGAAATAGTGGGAATAGAGGGACATCTCTCAACCCATCCTTGAAACAAAGTGGAGGTATCAAACTTACTCTGCAACTGCCAGTATCCTCAGGCAGGAATCCATCTCTCTCTTTCCTGAGGGCTGGCAGAAAGAGCCTATTTCTCAGTTTGGGATCCTGCCTCAAGATCAAACCTCCCTTCTTCTATATCAATTTTTCAGTTAATAGATGTAATCTTATTCTGTCTTCTCAAAACACTTAGAGACCCACTGTGCTATTAGAGTGACTGTCACACAGTAACTATAACCCTGGGGTCTTAGAGAGTAAAAACTGTTAGAAATTTTGGAATTTAAATCCCTTCTCCAAACACAACAAAAATAATACAGAGTATGCTATAAACTATTATAGTCAAGATGCACCTCCTGTGTAGTATGTCAAAGAGCAAGTGATTCTACAGAGTCCCCAGATAATGAAGCTGGATGTCCCAAAGTTTTTTGGTTTGTGCTAGAAACTTAACAGAGGCCCAATTAATTCCAGCACAAAACCTAGTCCTCAAAGCATTCCACACCACACTTTGGAATAAACAAGTAAACTGTATTGATATCGTCAACAAGCAGCAAAAGCTTTATAAGCCTTTGCAACTTCCACGGCTCTATCACACTAAAGTAGCTTCCAATACCAACAATTTTCACCTTATTCCTCAGTTTAATCAGTACCACTGTGTTCATTCAGACAGCAAAATGCTCTGGCGCAGAAAGCAGATTCCAGCTTGAAGCCCGTGTAGTTTGTAGCAGCACAAGTGACTTTATCACCTTACGCTCACTTCCAACCCAAAGCTGCAGTAATATTTACCCGGTGGCAAAGGCCCGTCGGGGCTGGGCTCGCTCATCACCTGACTAGCGGTAAGACACTGCTGGCGCCGAGACACGGCCCTTCAGACAACCCCACGGCCCCGTGAGCCGGTCCGGCAGACCTTCACCCCCGCCGCCGGCGCACCCGGCCCGCCGCGCCCCGCGGGGCAACACCCGCCCCAGGCTGAAGGCCGGGCGCTGCCGAGGACGCCGGTACCGGCCCCGCCGCCGCCCGCCCCTTTACCTGGTGAAGAACTCGGCAAAGCTGCTGCCGGCGCTGGCGATGCCCGCCCGCCGGGACCTCTCCGCCGGCTCCTGCGGCGGCGGCGGGGCCGCGGGCGCCGTCCCTCCGAGGGGCAGGTGCTCCGGGGCGCTGCGGCGGCGGCTCACCTCGTAGGTGTTGCGGGAGTTCAGGTTCACGTCCATGAAGCCGAGGGGCGCCGGGGCCAGGGCAGCGGGCTCCGTCCGGCCCCGGGAGGTCCGCACGCCGGGGGCGGCCTGTGCCCGGCTGCCGGCGTCGTCCCCCGGGCCGAGGGGCGGCGGGGAGCTGCCGGCCGCCGTCCCCCCGCGCCGCTCCGCCTCGCTCCGCAGCCGGCAGCTCCGCAGCGGCTCTTCCAAGGCGGTGCCCCCGGGGACGCCGCCGCCCCCCGGGCCGGGCGGGCAGGGGACGAAGCCCCCGTTCTGCAGTTTCGCGTCTTCCTCCCCCGGCTCCGGCTCATCCCGCCCCGGCTCGGCCCGTCCTGCCCGAGGCGGGGGCGACGGCGGCGGCTCCTCGGGCGGCGGCAGCAGCAGGAAGCCGACGTCCCCGTTGGTCATCCTGCCGCGGGGGCCCACGGCGTAGGCGGCTCCGTTGGCGGGCTTCTCCGGGCAGCGCTTCCCACCCGCCGCGGCGGGGCCGAGCGCCGCCAGGTACCGCTGCAGCAGCCGCTCCTGCCCCGGCCCGCCGCTCCTCCGGCTCAAGCCCCGGCTGCCATCCCGCTCCCCGTCCTCCTCCTCCTCCTCCTCCGCCTCCTCCGCCGCCGCCGCCTCCTGCCGGCCCGCGGGAAGCACGGCTGCGCTGCCCGGAGCTCCGGCATCGTCCGGCCCCACCATTTGCCACCGCGGAGTCCCGGGGATGCCAGCGGCGCAGCGGGGCGGGGAGCGGCCCCCCCGGCGCGGCGGGGGCCGAGGCGCGCGCGTTCCTCCGCACCGGCGGCGCCGCGAGCGCTGGCAGCCGGCGCCGCTCAGCGCCTGGGACCGCGGGCTCGGCGGGGGGCAGCAGGCCCGGCTCACGCAGGCGCGCGGCGCCGGCGGCGGCCCTTCCCCCCGGAAAGTCACCATAGAGAGGCAGGGCCGGAGCAGCGCGCCCGCCCTCGCCGGCGCAACCACATCCGGGACCATAGAGTTGCCAACTAGACAGGATCTTCCCCACCAGAGAGGTGCCGCGGAGGCCGTTCCCCACTCCGCCCCGCTACCGTATTCCAGCTAAAGGCTCGCCTCGCGCAGCGTCTACCGTATTCCGCCGGCTTGCCGCGCCCCCTCCGTCGCGGGAAAGCACAGCCCAGCTGCCGGCGCCTCCTCCCTCCCCCGAACCGAGCCGCCACCCACGCCTGCCCGCTCCTGCTGGGCTTGCACAAATCTGCGGGAGCCTCCGGCTGCCGCAGCACCCCCGCATGTCTCGGGCACGCCGCTTCCAGCCGCGCCCCGCGGTCACCGCCCCCCGCGCACCCACGGACACGCCAGCACCCTGCCCGCGACAGGGAGACACGGGATGGGCGCCGTGAAATCACGGCGTGAATCCTCTCCAGAGCAGCGCTGGGATGTCAAAACTCCTTAGGCTGACACCGGGGAGGTGGGTGGAGGGCGCGCTGGAAGGCCGGTGCCGGCACCCGTGTTTCCTACCGCCCCTCTCAGAGGAAAACGAAGTCATTACAGCCCCTCGTGAGGAAGCAAGGCCGAAAGTCATTGACAAAAGAAATGGCAAAAGAGCAGCAGTAACAACATAGGCCCCCTGCAAGGTCTAGCAGGCCGCCGCTCATCCTGGGCAAGCACCAAACGTAGCACCTCAACCCAACAGGTGACTCTGGGGTTCCTACAGTAAATACAGCCGGTAACAAGGGAGGTACCGTTCTGCTGGAAATCCTTGGCCAGAAAAGTCCTCCACGTGGTGATTCTGCCTTCAGAGGTCCTGCAGCATTCTGGAGGTCCTTGCTTTTAAAGGCAGGCAAGTGGGGCATGCCCAGAGAGAGAGGCCTCACCCACTGCATGGAAATGGAGAAGAAACAGCCATCTTCTTTTAATGCTTTGCCTTTTTTTTTCCTTTTTCTAAAAATTGTGGCCATTTTAGAAAGAAAGGTTTAAACCGGGGATCTTCATCGAAATAAAAGTTGATGAATTTCATTGCGTTATGACTTCCTGTTAGGATTTTGCAATATAAAGCCTTCTGGGTTTTGCTTTATTAAGATATAAACAAAAAAATGAAGTTTGTGAATTTTTTTCCCTTCTTGTAAGCAGATGTACAACACTGGATGTTTTACATGTAACAAGTAAGTCCGATCTCACCCCTTTTGACTTGAGTAGAATAATAGAGTCGTTTAGGTTCGAAAAGACTTTTAAGATCATCAAGTTCAACCGTAAGCCTAACGCTGCCAAGTCCACCTCTAAACCATGTCCCTAAGCACCATGTCTACATGCCTTTTAAGTACCTCCAGGGACGGTGACTGAACCACTTCCCTGGGTAAGCATACAGCATATTGCAGGTAAATAAAAGAATCTGACAAAAACATCTGACTTGGATCTCAGATGCCGGAGAAGAAACAAATCTTGATTTGGGTTTTTTTTGCCTTGCGTGTCTTGATAGCAGGCGTGCAGCCTCATCCAGCTACAGCTATTCCAGATAAAGGACCATTGGCCTCAACTGCTCACAAAAACGTCCCATAAATGTTGCCAGGATTGCCTATCCTTTGGATATGCCAGCTGCGCTGCTTGTGGGAGCACTTTGTAGGCTATTTTGGCCAAAACAAATGACTAGCAAATATGATCTAATTAGGCTTTTTTGTTAACTAAGGCTTTTTAATTAAGCTTTTTGCTGTAACCTAAGATGGTGGATTTTCTGTTCACTGTGGTCCGTGTCATCTCAAACACATGCCTGCTGAGTGAACATACATGCAGGGTGCTATAGAGACTATGCAACTCCTGTGCAGCATATGCCATGGATCCTCTTTCAGCCTAGAGGTCTGGGCAGGTGGCTTATCCATCCACCTTGCACTTCTGTTGGATTTTAGTTAAACTGTTGCAGCAAGCAGAATTTAAAAAAAAAATAATAATAATCTTGGTGTTCTAACCATCTTGAATGGGCAACTTCATACACTGTAAGAAGGGATCAACAGTGATTTCACTTAATATCTACATAGTCATTATTACATGACGTGAATTGTTGTGGAAACACAGCGCCACTCTATGCCTTGCAAGTAAGGAAGGGGTGGATGCAGTGTGAATCCATTAAATATAAATTATCTGGGAGCTCATTCTGCACCAGGGCAAAATGAGAGATGTGTCTGCCTTTACTGGTGAGGATTTTAGGTTTAAGGAAACACTCAGAAATCCATAGAGTATTTGTGCTCATTTTTAACAGTGTTCCCTGTTTACCTGGGATGCTGTGTGGCAGTGCCACTCTTGAATAGACTCCTATGATTGAATTTAATGCAGAACCTGCACAACAGCATCAAATGTTAAACAAGCTAAGCAAAATTAAGATTGACACCGAGATTGTAACACGAGATTGGCTTATGGTGAACTTATTTTACTCAGTGCGGCTGGGATAGTTGGTAATTATGCCAGGGATTCCAAAGAATATTAGGTTGTCTTGCACAAAATAAAACCACTTGGTTAATTGCATTTGCATTCATTTCCACCTCTAGAACTTCCTAGACGGGAAGATTAATCTTATATATATTTTTAAACCCACGGATTTCCAAATAATAGTTTGAATTTTAAATCACTCCTGTAGGATGGAGTTTAGAGCTGAATGAGGATTTTGGAGCTCTGTATTGTGTTTTCCAGAAATGCTCAATCCTGAGGAATACCTCAATGAACTAAAGAATTAAAGATGTAATTGGCAGGGATATGTATTATACAGCTTGCAGGTAGCTGATAATGAAACAGCTTTGAACCAAGTAGCTGAAAGTCAAGGCAATAATTTACATCAAAGCACATGCTCCCCTAGGCAACTAGTTTCATGTTAGAAGGTCATTCTGATTTGGATGAGCAAGGATGAGCAGGTAATCTGGAGTCTGTAGAGGGTTGTCAGCAATCCACAGGGAAGAAGTGGGGACTAAACAGCAGACGGGTGGTTATAAAATCCAGGAATTTTAAGAGCAGGGTTGCTGAAAGGACTAGGTGTGGAGGAACTTATTTTGAGCCTTGTGAGGGAGCTGTCCCATGTTAGAATTATTACAGCATATCCGTGAATTCATTTGGTTCAGAAAAATCAAAACCCCACGTCATTTGATGGATTCATTTTAAGGCAAGGCCCCCCAAACAATTGAATCATCACAAAGGAGAGTTAAACTGTGGCTGGAGGTTGGAAATGACTGGCCAGAGTGGGAATCTCTTCACCTTGACATCAAAGAAATTACAACATGGGATTCTACCCTAACCACACTGTATAGTAACTGTGCTCTTGCCTGACAGTGTTAAAAATGACATTATTTATTATTTATGCTATAGTTCTGATCTGGTAGTGAGATCCTTAGTATCCAAGGTTTTAGACATAATCACGAGAAATAGCATAATTTATTAGTGAAAATAGCTGCCTAGTTGAATATTGTGAATAACTTATCAGGCAGTGATTCTTGCATTATCTTCAAACTGGTTACAGCAATCTGCATATATGAAGATCCTTTGTGCTTCTAGCTCTCTGAGGTGACCCTTATGACTGAGGCAACTTTACCAAATAAGATTCTGTGGAGAAAAAGTGAGTCACATTACAAAAACGTGAAGCTGAGTTATTTTCTTTTGCTAAAAACTTTTCTGCAGTAACAAAGCCTCTAGCTCCATTTATAAAATATCTCAGCTATGGAGAAGATATTCCAGGCATTTTGGATGTCAGAAAGAAGAGAGCAGCATCTTTTCTATCTTAGAAGGCTGTCATCTCTGAGTGCTATGCCAGTTTTGGTGTGGTAGCAAGAGAATACATATGAAACAGGAACTAAGTGAGAGGAATCCGGCTAATTTGTTCTCACTGTCATTGAAAGAGAAAGGAAGCAATCTTCACTGGATTCATTGTTTTATATTACAAACAGCACATACAACTTCCAGCTAAACAAGTCCTCACTGAGGCAGTGTACAAATAAATAACACATGTAGATTTTGTTCCGAAGAATTTACAATTAAAATATCATGTAAGGAAGAAGTCAGGCTTTTCAATATTTCTTACTTCAGGTTTGCACAAACTGCAGCCCTGCCTCTTGTTCCAGAGATGTATAGTGTGCTGCAGTGACCCAGAGTTGATGCCTGAGAGAAGCAGCCTTCTTGGCTGCAAAATACACTGGCAGAGAACTAGACCCGTCTGCATCCTTGACTGTTTTTGACAGCTGACCTTTCAATACCGTCCCTCATTAGGAATAGCCCCTGTCTATAACTGCATCCTTTCAAAGGTCTGAAAGCTTAGGAAATGTCACACATCTCTCATATAATTAACATAATTCTAGGTCATTAGTTTTAGCACTTGTTTCCATTTTGATCTGCATTGCCTCATCTAGTTATGGATTTTACTGATACAGATAATTTTTTACTTCCAAGTTTAAAGCATAAGGAATATCCTGCAACAACATAAGCCAGGCAATTGTTTTCAAGGAGGCTGTGAACACAGGCAAAGGTTCTAGTCTTGCAAACATTTATGATAAGGTATACTGTGAGCAGTGCTAAAAACACATGGTTGTGAGCTCTGCATACTTTGGTGTGTGGTCCTTGCAGAACTGGACTTAGACAATGCTGCTAGCAGTACTGAGAAAGCCTTGAGGCATTCATTGAGGAACAAGAACCAGTTGCTGAAATGCAGAATGTAGTGATCTGATCTCCCCACCAAAATGACATGTCCAAAAAAAAAAAAGGTTGTAACTACAATTCTCTTGAGCATCATTTTATCACAGTGAATTTAGATCACAAAGCCTGCAAACTAACATTACCATAAACGTTCTTAGTTAGCAATAACACACTGTTTACTTAGACTGCCTATGAGATGCTGGTAGAGTCTCTTCAAGAGCATGCCTTTACCTAAAACCAGGACCCATCTTTCCCTTCCTGTGCCAGATATCTGAGATTTTCTGGACTAGCCCTAGCTAATGCTATCCCTATGTAAATGCCAGCCAGCTGTGGTATTGAATATGACTTGAGAAAACTGATCGAAGAAAAGTAAACACATAAGTCTCTTCTTATCACTAGCACTTTGCCATCAAGATGGTGACGCAGCTTTGTATTTTGAATGCCAGCACACAAAACCTAATAAAGCAGTAAATGTTAACATCAGAAGGGCTGCTGAAAATGCTAAGCCTGAAATTAAAAAAAAAAAATTAAAAAATCTTTATTTAACGTGTCTGGTGGTGAGAAGCAAAAAGAATGTTTCTATTGACTAAAATCATTACAAGACTGTTTTGGCCAGGGCTACCTACCATGGCAGATATAGTGGCCTAAGCTCCAGTCAGCCTTCTTCTTTATTTACGTATCTTCAAGGAAAAGAATGGCAAATGATTTGAGGAGATGGGTGATCTGCTTCTGTGTCATTAATTTCCTACAGAGTGGTGAGATATACTTACTTTTACATATGGCTGCTGTGCAGGAACTGCAGGGAATCCCCATAGAGGGGCCGAGAGATTGTGAGTCCAAGGACTGGACTCATCCTCCCTATTTCTAAACATTTTTACGGGTCCCCAAGAGAGAACTTCTCTGAAAGGCAAGCTACCTCACTTGAAATCAATCTCAAGCCCACCTGTGCTATCTACAGAAGGAGAATGCAGACAACACACAAGCAAAGGACATTCTCCTAGAAAAGAGTGAGAGGGGATGTTTTGGGGCTAGATGCTATGGATGCAAAACATTTACAGGGATTCAAGAGGAAACTGGGCAAGTGTTTGGCTGAGAGATCTGGCAAGGTAGAGTCAGTCATAGCATGCCACTGCTGGGAGAGGTTTCAGGGACTCTCATCTATTGTTTCAAAGTCGAGGCCACTGAGATGGGGCTTGTACAGCTCCCAGGGAGACTGACATTTTACTAGCAGTGGTAAAAGAGCCCCACTCTCTGGTTTAGGGGCAGGATACTGGGCTAAACAGCCACTTAGTCTGATGGGAATGACCTTTCTTATGTCATGCAAGTTCCTGTGTTCATCCCTGATTCCTGCTGGTAGCTCACAAATCAGGCGTTCTCTGCAGGTCTGGAAATTATGAACAAGGAAACTGTCAATTTATAATGTGTTCCCAAGTGCTTAGAAAAAACGCTATTCTGACTACTCTGTAAAAAGACCAACGAACAAACAAAACCAACACCAAACTGTACGAAAAACAAGCCAATGCCCATCACTAGTTTCTCCATTTCAAAAGAACAACTAGCAAGGTTGTGGATACTAGTTTACCTCTTGTGACAACCACTGCTGATAACTGAAATACTCATTTAATAGATACGCACACAACCAATATGCAGCTGTTGTTTTCCCTGTGCTGTTTCATTAGTTCTGTAATTAAAATACAGAGTAATTTCTTCAAATCAATGTATAGGAAGAACTGTACCCTAGGGTTCCCAAGACCTCAGATATTATTCTATTTGCAATATAGTTGTGTTTGGCAGTTCACTCCAGAGGCTCTTGTTTCTTTAGAAATGCTACGTTGACAAGAACATCTTTGCACCCCACTGATAGCAGTTTGCACTTCTAATACAAAGCCTTCTGGACAAGATCTCATCACAAAGTACAACTAACAATTAATTAAGATGTTCAGAGACATGATGTTTGGCAGACTCCTGCACACTGCAACGTTCTCCTTTGCACACTCCCAGTTGTGCTGCAGTCCTGGAATTAAACTACACTGCTTGTGCATCAAACGTGCTGTATACCTGTATTAAGATAATTCAGCCCGTGGTGCTTTGCTTGCGTATGCTTATACCTGCTGTGGTTCAAACAGAGCCAAAACCTCCCTGGGCACTGCAGTGGGATAAGCTATAATTGCCATTGCTTTGCTAGGGGCTAGAAGGCTTTTGAAATTCTTGACAGTCACTGGAAGACTCTCCTTTCCTGTGACATCCATGTTTCTCACCACCAAACTGGTCTATGTAGATGTGTAGAGACTTCTGTTGCCCTCTGGATATCACCATCAAGATACTGAAAATCTAAAGACTGCTGACATATCCCAATATTCCTGGTTTAAATGTCACTAAACTCACAGGGACAGAGAGTTATCTAGAAATCAACCTTATCTGAAACTAGATTAAGATAGAAAAAACCAGAAGTATTTATTACCACATCCAAGCCAGAAATGTAATTACACTTAATAGGAGAAATGAAAACAAAACAAAACAAAACTGTTTCTACTGTGATCCAAAAGGCTTTTGCTTTCCTCTTTCTATCCAGATAATTGATTAGACACCTAATCCACAGGCTCTGTCCATTTGGATGCTGGAAACCTCAGGTTGTATTCACAAAGACTACAAGTTTTCTCTTTCTTTTTTGTTCAAATTCACCCTTTGGGACCCATTAAAGGAGTAGGTGCAAGCTGGCAGAGAGCAGACACAAATGAAGCAGGAGAAAAGGAAGAGATGAGGGTAAACGGGCAACACAGGATCTCACATTTCTCAGCCTCAGATCCTCACTTGCTCAGGCAGTGGCCCTGTGTTAGTGGAGGCATATTTGGGGGATGAAATAAAAGGGGAGTCACTGTAATGAAGCAGAGATCTGAGCTCATTTCTTGGTTCCCTGTGAATATTTTGGCTAGTTATTCTCCACCTAAACCTTTTGGTTTGGGTTTTTTTTAGGAGCAACAACAGTTCTTACTTCACTTATTTCATCCACTAATTAGACCCATTTTTAATCACTTACTTTCAGCCACAATCCTTGCCTGTTTTCAGGCAGGATATCAGCATGGTCCTTAGCCTACAGGAGTAAGTATTTTTGTGGGAGCTCATTCAGTTGCATGGAATATGCTTTGCACTTTTCATACCAAAATTTATTGTTACATGCAATGAGAGTGTTTTATAAGTTTTTTTGTTTACTTTCCTAAAGTTAATTTGTAGTTAATAAAGATTTGTTAGTCCTCCCCCATCGTAGTTACAACCTCATCACAAATTCCTGTCTCAGCCTTGTGCTCTGTTTGCTCACTGTGTCACTAATAAAAAATCACTTCTATGGCTGATAAAATATGAGCAGGGGAAAAAAAAAAAAAAAAAAAAGGATTACTAGGATTTTTCCTTTCCTCCTCCCCGCCTAGTCATATTGGATTTGCATTCTTAATCTAAAAAAAAAAAAAAAAAAAAAAAAGCACGCATTGTAATGCACATTGGGGGCTATGAGAACAGGACTCTGTCTTTGCACTCTCCAAACATTCTCTTTGTTTCACAAGCTAAGTTCATATTAAATATTTAGGACTAATCTAATTGGTTTGATTTTATGCTGCCCTGAACCTAGAGGTTCTATGTGTATACAACATGACTGTAAAGTGTTGCCGACTGAGCATCAGGTCCTGGACACTCTGACACTAAATTTAGTGTCAAGAGAAGTCCACTAAGAAAAACAGATGGAACTTGAAAGTCTTTGCTCCTGAATTCAGTGAGAACTGAATTTAGCTTAGGACTACTTGCAGATTAAATCTCTTAGTTAATTTTTATTAAAAAGTATTTTCTTGAGATATGACCAGCATAGAAGCTTTCAAACCTTTCACAGAAAGTTGAAGAAATTGTCACAGGGTGTATAAGAGCACAAGGTATGAAGGGTAAATAAGTTTTCAGTGACAATGTCCATGTGAACAGACTTTCCTCTGTCCCAGCTCCAGTCGTGCATTCACCTTCCTAATCCTGCCTGCTGTCACGACATCTCAGCTCTTTGTGTGGCAATGCAATGAATCAGACTAAGAAAGTAATATGGATGAAAAATAGCTTAATTTTTTTGCTATGTTACTCTACAGCCCTAGCAGTTACGTGAAGGCAATATGAAGCTGCGTGATGCAGATACATGAATAAATAGCTGGAAGCGGGAGTTGCCTACCTCAGTTTACAAAGCGCTGCTTGTGAATGCTGAACCTCGTCCCAAAGAGTAGTACACAAGAGTTTATCCTGGAAAGAACAGGTCTCTCTTATCTTGGGCAAACAGGAGAACAGGGAGTGGTTGGAAAGGGTAAGGTTCAATTTACTGCTCTGTGTTTAAGCTGTGCCGAGCTGGGAGACGGTCCCTTAGGAAATGGTGCAGCCAGGCACAGCCAGTACGACTGGAGTTAATCACAGGCAGTGCAACAGGGGAGAAACTGCTTATGCGTATTATTTATTAAGGGCATTTGTTAAGTATATTCACTAATAAACGTTTGTCTATTTATAAAAACCAACATGGAACATTTGGCACCATGGATGGAGAGGAATGAGGAAAATGAGAAAAAAATATGAGGCGTATATTTACTACGAAGAAATATAAACTTCTAGTTATACAGTGTTGCATCCTACACATATCCTAAGCTATTTTCCAGACAGCACTGAAAGCTTGTGTTGCTGAGTTGTTCCATACAGTTTTTATGCAATTCTCATCACCGCATTGTCCCAATCCAGCACTGCATTAAGTAACAGCTATAAGTGCAGACATTAGGTAGTGGCTATGTCTGAATTGTGGGACTACGGAACACTTCTCATTACTCAGTTCCAGGGGTATAACTGGTTTTTGCCTGATTTGATGTTAAGAGCTAATTATACATCATGCCTCCACTTCTCCATGCAATGGTTTCCACAGACAGAAAGCCAAGGAAAGACTGAAACGGCCCTGGTTGTAGCATCTCATGGGAATGCTGTCAAGACTTAGTCAGTGCAACTAATATTTGTCATGTTCAACCACAGGGAAAGAAGCACATGCTACAAACAAATATTTTTGTTTATTTGTTTTGTATTTGAACACAAATTTGCTCAGCTGCTGCTGAAAAAGAGGTATGGAGCACTAGGTGGCAAGGTGTGTGAGCTGCTGGAACTTCTGGAGTGAAGACTGCAAGCAAGCAGCTCTTGCAGGATAGATTTTTCTTCTGAACAGGGATAGTTTCCAAGTAGTTATTAACCATGATCTTTACTGTGACATTTTATATGGCCTTTACCAGCATGAAGTCTGGGAAAGCCTTGAAGATAGAGAACAAGAACTTGAATCTGAATCAACTTCCAAGGTAGTCAGTGTAGGCTGTGGAGACCTTATCTGTTGTGCCCATGTATCTCTAAGTGTCCTTGAACATCAATGCCCCGTTACTTTAAATGCTGTAGTCCAGCCACGAGCTTGCAGTAAGTGAGTAAATTAGGCTGGCTATTTCTTGCCAGGATGGGCTAATAACCTAGCTAAGATAACAGAAAGTTTGAGAGGAATTCAAAGATTGTTCTAAAATACAGGTTAGATAGATTGTGGGAATGTGGAACCTGCAAAGAAAGAAGAGTGAATATAGGGTTGTGAAGCCTTCAAAAGCCTTTTGTCTGCCTTCAGGCATCACTTCTGCCTTGCTTACCTTCTGTGTACCTAATTGTTGTTGCTCAAAGCCAGGTTAGCCAAGCACCAAGCCTTACTGGTGACAGTGGCACGGCCATCTCTTCAGGACAGAAACAATTGTTCATCATCTCCGTTGTCTGACCATGTAGTGGAAGCAGTTCTGATAGTGGCTGCATCAAGACTTCTAACAAGAATAGATGAAATGGTCCTTGTGTAACACTAAATTCAGTGGCTATCATGTATCCCCCTCTGCTGGGTACTAGAAAGCTTTCCAGCTGATGACAGGTTCTGTTTCACCAAATCTATAAAATAACACAAAACAAAACAAAGAGCAATGCTGTTGTTGTCTGAAATTCTTTACAGTCAAATCATTTTGAATAGAAATTGAATTGTACTTCTTAATGCTGAGTGCCAAGCACTGTCCCATATAAACAGAAAATCCATTTGCAGTCTACTCTTTGAAAATATCACACATATCTCAAAAACCTGTTTACACATTGTGGAGATATGGGCAAAAAAGTAAGGAAAACTCAGCTTGATTTTCTTAATAATTAAAAATTGTGTATTCTGAAGCAAACCAAAAGAGATACATCCCCAACTTAGCAGATAACTTTTTGTCAGAGTGGAGCACAAATTATTAATAATAATTGCTATAGGAATCTGATATGATTTGGTAATAGTTCTGCCACATCACTTAGTAAAAGAGGATTTCAAAAATTTTTCATTCTGCAAAGTGCCGTGTGTGCCCTCTATTGGAAACATATGATTGCATTTTTTAATCTTAATTTTAAAGCTTGTTTTATAAAAGCAAGGACAGTCAATTTCAATTCAATGAAGCATTTATATCTTCAATTAAATTCAATTTCAACGAAGCATTTATATCCTAAAGTATACAGAGGTAGCGTTTTGGAATAGTGTACACTTTATTATAGACTGGTTTTCACATTATTATTATCCTGATTACTTTAATCTAGATTAAACACTGATTAAAATAACATAGATACTGATTAGTATCATAATGTAATGCATTTTGCATTTCTATTTGAAAAGTAAAATCAAAAAGCTCTTTACTGTGCCCTACCTCTCTGGAAAAAAAAGGCAGCCACTCCTAAAATACCCAAGCAGCTGAACATGTAGCTTTGTTGAACAGAGAAAGTGTTGGCTTTTGTGCTGCACAACTCAAAAATGCAGCTCATGTGCAAGAGGGCAAAGATTGCATTAAAACCACCTCACATTTCTGCCTCCTAAATTATGGGCTGTGTCAGAAGGCGACTCAACCCCGACATTACTCCAACCAGCCTGTGTGCTGCTTTGCCTTACAGGGGTGCTTCATGGCTGCCCATGGACGATGCTCAAGATCAGAATAGTCAGGAGCACTGTCCCAGGGCTGCTTGGAGATTAAAGCTTCTGGTTTTACCTTCTGCATTTTGGACTGTACCTAAATGTCACACTGGGCATTCCTCCTCTGCCCGAGTTGGAAGGGTACCCCCTCAAAGGTATTTGCCTTTGATGGTGCTGAGTGAAAAATACCGGTGTTCAGTCACCGGCACCCTCCCACCCAGGAAGGTCCAAGCCAGTGGCCCAGGGTGATAGATTGCCAGCCCTGGTCTCTGGGCTGCTTTGGTGGAAGCAAATAACTAGAACTGTGCTGGGGAGGGGCGAGCCAAGGGAGCTGATAAAAGCTAAGCCACTGAGAACACCAAGTTGGGAGAAAGCAAGAGACTCACTTACGCTGGTTCTGAAGAATAACGGAAGGAATATTATCTTGATGAAATAAAACAATAGGATGACCTTATCAGTGTGATATCAACACAGAATTTCCCTGGAGAACAGGCTGGATTACTGAAGTTGATCAGAAAAGTGCCATCACCAAAGGTAACCTATTGAAAACATGCAAAGCAGGATGCTCAAAACATGGATTTTACCTTTAAACTGAGCCTTACCCAGCAGACTAAAATAAAGGACCAACACTCCTTTTAGCATTATCTGTGGTGAACTGAGAGCATGATTTTTCTGTTTAGTAATAAGTATTCACTTGCTTCTTGGCACAATACTGAACTCATTTGTTTGACTTTTTGAAGGAAAATGTCTAGAAATGTTAAATCTCTTTGGGTATACTTATCACTAACAGAAAAGATTAAATAAAAATTTGAAATAAGATATCTCAGGTTAAATGCACAGTTATGAAATGTTGCTTTGCAAAGCAAACCCTTTCAAATTAGTTGTTTTCTTTCATGCTGTTCACAGTAAAGTTGCAATTCAAATGACAGTTGATTGCACCTCCCATGTTTATTTTTGTAGTTTAAAAAAAAAATTCAGTTTTTAAAAAGCCCAGTTTACTACCTAAATAGAATTTGTACCCTTTTGTTATTTACAGTACTATAGAGTAGCCATATGCTAATCACTTTAACTATATGTGAAATGGTAGACTTCCATAAAATGACTAATAAAAATGTTCCAAAAAGAGAACAGTGAAGAAGGCAGAATCCTTACATCAGCACTAGCTATTACTTAAGGAAACCACAGAGACGTTCAAACAGATGCGTACCTCTGACTATGAGGAAAGCAATTTGCCAAAACCCCAATGTGGCTGAATGATGAATGTCCAGTATTAGCGAAGCCAAAGTGCAGCCCTTTACAGCTCTGGGGTCCAGCTCCAAATCTAACAACTGAAAACAGCCTCAGGAACACTAAACTACAGCAGATGGAGGATAAGAAAGGAATGAGGAAGGCTGCTGTGGCCCTCAATGAATCTGTGCATTTCCCATGTCACCAGAGGTTAAAGGGAATAATCAAAGAAGATTTAGGCAGTCCTAGAAAGGACAATGTTGTCTTCCCTACCTTAGTTCTAAACTGGAGAACACGAGGGGAAGACAGCTACCCTTGACCTAATCTTTTCTAGTAGTGAAAATAAGGCATTGTCTTAGGCTGAAGAGTAGCTATAAGACAAATTCGAGCAACCCTATAATTTTAAAAGCATAAAGTCATCATGTCCAGGTGGCATACCCAAGAACACTGAAAACACTTACAGATGAAATGGTTTGGCTGTTAGCAAAAATAAGCAGGTTTTGTGTGAGACCTGAAGGGTCAAAATAATGGACATGGATTTAAATTGTAACTACAGTGCTGTCTCCAGAGTCTCAAACAAATGCCTTGGTATCTGCTAGAAGCTAGTGTCAGGCACCTATCCAACACCCATGATCTCTACACTGAGGAAACGGAAAACTTCTGAACTTTTTGGTCCAGATAGTCCTGTGTGTACTGCCTAGATATGTCCTGACACAGCCACAGCGAGAGACTCCAGTGTGTGCCAACCTTATCACTCCCTGGGCACACTGGCATCCACAGGAAGGAAACTCAGGTACAACAGCAAGAAGGGAGCCAGGACATGCTCTTGTGGAGTTCCCAGTCTGGATGAGGATGTTGGATCATGCTGCAATACACACCTATAGCTCAATTTAGGCAAATCCTGAATGGTCCACTCACTAGAAGAACATAGAACCACTCTGTTTAGATTACATAAAACAGATACCCAGATAGTGCAGAGACCCTGCATCTAGTCAATTTATCAACCACACTACAATAAAACACCTTATTGATTATGAAATGAAAAGATCTGATCAGCAAAGTTTCTACAAAGAGAGACCTCTTGCTAACCTGGTATAAAATACTGTCTTGATTTTGTCAAAATAGCAACAACGGAGAATTTATGGCACTCATTCTTTGACATTTAAAATTCCTTAAATATTATACTTCATGAAAGATTGCTAAAAAATTAAGAAACTTCTCCTTATCTCTCAAGGAAATCTGTTTAGCCACTTAGTTGTCCAAACTCACAAGAGGTAGCATCTTTACTGCTGAGTACCTATTGCGCTGTGATACCAGCAAGTGTTGTGGAAAAGCCATTTACCTGTAGTTATTGTTCTCCTAGCACCCTGACACAGGAAATCCCAATTGTGGATAGGGACCATCTTCCAGATTAGATCACATGAAAGCATCACAGCATCCCCACAGACTGGTATTCATAGCTATCACACAGTGGTGCTTGGGGGGGCCTTTCTGAAAAGTGGATTTGTCTGTCATCTGGCCTTTATATCTGTGAGAGAAGCCAGGCACCTTTCCCAGAAAAGTTATTTAGTTAGATATTACATCACTTTTAGTCTTTCTTACCTAACTTTAAAGGTATTCCAAACTCAAGAACTAAAGGACTACTGAACAACTCACAGTGAAATCACTTTAAGAATCATATTAATTTTAAATGATGTGAAGAGCTACAGTGGACTCTAGATTGGACATCATGAATTCAAATTATTTCTGTTAGGCCTGAACAGGCTAAATATACTTTTGATACTTAGCTGTTGATTCAGTTATTCTTACTTGAACTTGTCTAGACAGTTTCTGAAATGATGAATTATTCAGTGACTTCCAGTTCTATCATACAGCTAATCCATATCTCTGTAATAAAAAGGTCATGTATTTTCAACAGTAAATGCTAATCTATACACATAAATCAGCAGTCTCGTTGTATGATCAAGTTCACGAAACTCACGTAGCATTGAAAGCACGAATACAATATTTAAAGCCAAGATGATAAGTAGACACACACACATACATACATACACATATGTACAAAATGGGATAGATCATTTAGCTGTATAGAGATATATAGGTGGATAGATAGGTGGATAGGTAGGTAGGTGCCTAGATAGATAATAATCTTGGTTTCAGATGTAACATTGTCTTCAATGACATTTTCTTCAAAGATATGTAAAGTCAGCCACAAAAAGTAGCCATAAAGGTAATCACAAATCCTAGTTTAGTCTAATTCACATTACTACCAATGGTTTTTCAGACTGCGAGGAAGACAACTTATTCAGAGCATCATTTTGGCAGTACCTTGATACATATTTATACAGTGCGATCACATCCCATTAAATGATACTAGTTCATTAAGTTGGTTATAATAGTGCTCCCCCATTTGGAAAAGATCTCAAAATTAAACGAACTATTTAATTAACCACTGCTGCTATGACATTCTTTTGACAAAGCAGTAATGACTGGCACTGGATTATTGTGGTTGAAGTCTACAGTCACTGTCTTTATGAGACCAGAGACCATGCAACATCAGTGAGATCTGGCATTATTCTGCACACAGGGTGCCAGGGCAGCATGGACCCTGCCGTTAATGGGGTGAAGGCTCATTGTCCCCAGCCAACTGCAGCGTGACAGCACAGGACATGAGAACTGTGGTGCCCTTCCAGGAGGCACCTTGAGGCTTGGGTTGAAATGTCATGGCCTCTTGAGTACTGATTTTAACCTGTTTCAGCTGTCCAGCCAGCACATTAGGGACCCAGAGAGAGGTATGAGCTCCAAATGCAATTGTAGTAAACCATAAAAGGCTTAAGTTAAAGTTCTGAGTCAGATCTCCTCTTAATCGTAATGTGCTATAAACATGCGAGCACTGAGTCTAGGATGAGATAGTTCTACAAGGGAAAAGTAAGACAAGTGGAAAGAAAGAGGGAGGAGAAGGAAACTGATTTTGGTTTGTTATACAAGTCTGCCTGATTGGGCTTCCTTCTTTCTTTTCTTAGAGGGAAAGAGATTTTGAATACAGTGACTGCATTTAAAAACATACAATATAGAGACATTATAAACATTGACATATGCTTTATGTATAATCGCTAGGTAAGTGCTTGGTGGCTTCTTTTTTTTTTCCTGAGTTGGAACGAGATTGCACATTTTCTAGAGTCACAAGAGACCGTTTTGTCTAATCCATCACTATTTTTTATATTATTTTGCCCAGATCCTTCCTATTCTATCCTCTGTGAGTTTAATTCAAGAAATAGCTACAGGCCTTAAAGTCAAAGTTCACTGCATTTTCAATTCACTGCACACACCGATTTTCATACAGCATTGTGTTTTCCTCCATGTCTCTCTTTCCTCCCTCTCTGATAAGCTTACACTTCACTCCACCATGCCCAATATAGGAATAAGAGCAGGGCAATGTTTCTATTCCTGTCTTTGCCACTGACTCACTGTAGAATTTCTTAAGCATTTGCATCTTGCACTTGGATCCTCTGGTATCTAAGAAGATGAATGTGTCTGTTGATGTTTTCTTTAAGATAAGAGCATTCATAATGTCTCCCTCTGTGCAGATTCTCTTGTATTTAGTAAGCATTGAGTCCACAATGCAGCCTTCCTACCCAGATGCCTACTTAATTAAAACTGTAGAAAATTAATTTTTCAAGACATCTGCCTCTCAGTCAGATCTGACTTCAGCCAACAACCTCCGAATTTTGCGGCAGGGCACTCACAAAAACATGTGCACACAAACCAACATGATCACATACACTTCCCTTTATAATACATGCTAAAAAGGAGCTAGAGATATTTGTAGAGCATAAAGAGATGCTGGAAACTGAAGAGATACGAAGACATTGAAAACAGTTCTTTTTATAAGGATGATGCTAGCTACCTTCCACTACAGAGCCCTGTAGCATTATCATCTGCTGAATATGCAAAAGCATTGCTCTTTCCTTTTCAATGCTATATTGCCTTAATTCCATCTACTGTCCCATGTACAATTCTTCACAGATATATACTGTTCATTTTATTGATTGTTAAATAAGAGTAAATGTATTGAGTCAAATGAGCAAGTGTGTAGATAATTCTTACGAAGATTTAGTCTTTAGTATCGGTTTGCAGATGTTCACGAAATCCATGTACATGGAACTACAGATGGTTACAAATAAGACAAGGTGTGGAGTTGGCTCTTACCTTACAGATTATGATATTTTGACAGCTACTACTGTTTTAACAAAATATATATTTTATCAGAGAAGATAAATTGTCTGAATTATGAGTTAATCTTATAGACAAAGACATCAAGAAATATATTCCAATTTTCAGTGTCAGAGAAGGAGTAACAGTAGGCTGTATTATGAAGATCGTGGTCTCCAAGGCACAAAGCAAATAGAATCTTAAAAAACATGACCAAATGCTAACAATCTGTTATGAACTGGTACAATCTTGCTAGTTTATCTCAACTATAGCAATTTTTACAGGCTAAGCTGCCAGCTTTGCTGTTCAAAATGTGTCTAAAAAATTTCCAGTCTCTGTTCTAATTACCAAGAATATCATAACATTACAATGGAAATCAGATACTTATTGGCTTGAAAATTATTTGGCACTAGTGGATGAAGTAGTTTTAAGTATAATAGGAGGCAAAAAGAAAATATAAAATACCTCATCTAAAATAAATACCTGTTTGCCATGTTAATTACATGAGTTGATATTTTCTATTCGGATCCCAATCTCTCTTTTCTCGTGACAGGATTACTGTACAAATTCTTCCAAAATAAAGGAGTCTACTCTATTTGCATTAGGATACTTTATTGAAAGTAGGCTGTAAATATATGCCAGGAATTTCTATGACAACATGTATACAATTAAAACAGCAAAGGGAAAACTATTGAAATACATCTGAAAACACCTTTGGCTGAAAAATACAGAGACAGGTTTTGGGTGTTTGTGGAAATACATGAACAACCTTCTGCCAAAATGCAACAAATCCAAACTAGAGATGTCTTAGGCTTCTATGCTTTTGGTTTCTTTACGAAGGATTTCAATTCAAAACAAAAAATAAATAGCAAAATACTGTTTTGCTGAAAACGCAGCTTCTAATACCCCAATTTGACAGCATTCTCAGTGTGAACAGATGTGAAGTGCTATCCTGCTCTTTAAGAAACCTGAAATTTGACCGTGGTCTCCCAAAGGAGGAGATAACTTGGAAAGCGCCAGATCCTTGTCACTGACACGCAAGTACAAATTGCAGTCTGCAAAAAGACTCTTCCCAGAGCGATGCTGTGGGGAAATCTCCCTCCGTGCAGATACGAAGGTCGCTTGACCCTGGGGACTTTCCACGCCGTCCCCCACCCGGCAGCACGCTCCGCCTGAGCGTGGGCTCGCCCCTCCGCTCCCTCCCGCTGCAGCGGAGCCTACTCGAAGTTGCTGCTCGCCCATCCCAGCTCCGGGCGGGAGCCGCGGGTCTCCCCCGGCACGACGCAGCTCCGCCGCCGAGGGGCTGCCAGCGCCGCCCGCTCCGCAGCGGGTGGTCCCTTCCCGGGACGGAGCCGCGGCGAGGCGGGAGGCGGCGGCCCCAAGCAGCCGGTGCGGTGAGTACAGCCGAGGCAGCCCGTCCCGCCGAGGGGGAAACTGAGGCAGGCGGCGGAGGCGGCGGACGGAGATGCCCCTGCGAGCGGCCGCTCTGCCTGCGGCGGGCGGCGCCGGCTGCCGGAGGTCCCGCGGCCCCCTCCTGGGGCGTCCCGCCGGCAGGAGCGGCCGGGCCGGGCCCTTCCCCCAGGCGGAGCCGCAGCGGCCGGGGTTGCGCTGCTGATGGGGAGCGCGGTGGCGGGGGCCGGCCCGCGGGCGCTGCGGGCCCTCACCGGGTGCCTGCTGGGCGCCCTGGTGCTGAGCACGCTGGTGGGCAATGCACTAGTGTGCCTGGCCGTGCTCCGCTTCCGCCACCTGCGCGCCAAGGTCACCAACTGGTTCGTGCTGTCACTGGCCATCTCGGACCTCTGTGTGGCCCTCCTGGTGATGCCCTGGAGGGCAGTCACTGAGGTGGCCGGTGGCATCTGGATCTTCGGCAGCCGCTTTTGTGACACCTGGGTGGCTTTTGACATCATGTGCTCCACTGCCTCCATCCTCCACCTCTGCATCATCAGCTTGGACCGATACTGGGCCATCGCCAGCCCCTTTCGCTATGAGCGCAGGATGACACAGCGCCTTGCCTGCACCATGATAGCTGTGGCCTGGGCACTCTCCATACTCATCTCCTTCGTCCCAGTGCACCTGCACTGGCATAAAGCCAAGGACATAAGATACCCAGGCTCCTGGCTGCCTGGGACACCCCGCTGTGATGTCAGCCTGAACCGCACTTATGCCATCACCTCCTCCCTTATTAGCTTCTACATCCCTGTAGCCATCATGATCATCACCTATACCAGGATCTACCGAATTGCCCAGGCCCAGATCCGCCGCATCTCCACCCTCGAGAGGGCAGGGGGGCAGTGGCCAGCTCACAGCAAGGAGCCTACCTCCTCTTTGCGGAGTTCCCTGCGCAAGGAAACCAAGGTGTTGCAGACCCTCTCTATCATAATGGGAGTCTTTGTTTGCTGCTGGCTGCCTTTCTTCCTGCTCAACTGCCTGCTGCCTTTCTGCCAGCCCGAGCTGGAGGGCAATCATGAAGGACAGTCACCCTGCATTGGCCAAACCACCTTCAACATCTTTGTGTGGTTTGGCTGGGCCAACTCCTCAGTGAACCCCGTTATCTATGCTTTCAATGCAGATTTCAGGCGGGCTTTCAACAACCTGCTGGGCTGCAAATGCTTCTGCTGTGGCACACCCAGATCCAGTGTGGAGGGGGTCAACTTCAGCAATGAGCTCGTTTCCTATCACCATGACACCACCTGCCAGAAGGAAGGGGCTGCCTCATCATCCGCACCCCGCCCTGCCATCACTGCCTGGGTGCAGCCCATACCCCACACCGTAAGCCTGCAGGGAGAGGACAGCAGTGAGGAGATGTCTATGGAGAAGAGGCCTGTGACTTCTCAGGCACATGCTGCCCCTGGCAGCAGCCCCAAGAGCCATCAGGCACCAGCCATTTTGCAGTTTGATTGCAATGCAGAAACTATTAGCCCCTGTACAGGGCTTGGTCAGTGCGTGGGACCTGATCACCCTGTTCCAGAGGGATAAGTGTTTGTGCATTTCTCACACACACAGCCACCCCACAGGGGGAGTTCACTCTGCCTGCACGTGAGATACGCCTGTCCCCCAGCAAACAAAGTCCCGTCCCATCCCAGAGGGATGGGGACCTGCTGCTCTTACCCCAGAGCGGTGATAGGTGTATGAAGTCCACCCCAAAAGCATACAGCAACTGCATATTAACCTCTTTCCACAGCCACCTTCACTTCTTACTCTCTTCCAGCCAGCAGACATTTCCCACGCATTTGTACACCTCCATGCGTCAATCAAACTTGTGATATTTATTGAGAATATCAAGATAATTAGATCAAAATAAAAACAACTTATAGTTTGCAACTCTGTAATATAATCTCACATAGATAAGTTAATCTTAGATTTAGCTTCATTGCTAAAACCCAGTTTCCAACCCCTCCTGGTTTCACATCATACGCGTGCATAATTCAAGTCTTAAAGGTTCGTGTTTGGTTTTACTTCTGTGTTTATTTCAAAGCTGCCTATCTGGATTTACATGTCTGAATCTGTGTTTAGGCTCTTAAACATTGCTCTATTAAAACATCACTATCTTATGTTCAGTCAAAAGACTGCTCAGAACCCTGGAAAATTATATTGCTTTTATGTAGGATGCCAAATAGTTTCAGGTGCCAAATTTTGGTATTCAGGTTTAATGATACTGAGCTAGGATCTTCCTCATCCTCAAATGTCAGAAAATGTAGCATTGTATTGAGTTGAAGTTACAGCAGGTGTTTGAGAACTAACACTACAACTCCAGTGAGATTTAAGCTGCTATCAGCTGAGGCAGCTGCAATCCTTCATTCTCCTTCTAGTTCAGACAGTTGATCCTTCCAGAAAGCAAGTTGGTCCACAAAATAAAAAGTGGTCAGATCATCTTTCTGAACCCATTTCACTCCTTGTAGATAATGAACAACAGCAAAAGGCAGAGCAAATGGATCGTTGGATGGCTTGCAGGAAAGAAAATACCGTGTGTGACTAATCTGCTCTTCATGGCCAAGACGGGCAGGACAAGAGGTCATGTGCTTAACTGTGAGAAAGACCAAGGCAAGACCCCAGAAGAACTTTCTAAGAATAAGTGTAAGGAAGCACTGGAGTAGATTGCCTAGAGAGGTTATGACATCTTTCAGTAAAAGTCTTGAAGATGAGATTGTTAAATCTCTGTCTGAAATCACACTGGCATCATTAACCCTGTCTTAGGGCAGAGGCATAGGGTAATGGTCTCTTGAGATCTTTTCTAGTCCTGCTTCACTATGACAACAGGACTCCTTAAGAATTCAGCTTAAGATGTTTGATTTCTTTTTTGATCATGAGAAATTTTCTTGAAGGCAAAAAAGCATACAGATAAGAACTTTGAGACACCACTGTTATAATTCCCTTCTTTTAGTGATTACCCATTTTTCTTAGCATTTAAAAACTATCAGCATGCCTAGTGCCTCATCTGGAGAGAAAACCTGAAATAAACCTAGTATTTCCTTAAAAGAGATACAAAAATCTGTGGTTTTTATTTTGATTTCCTTTGATTGTTTTCTGGGTCATTGTACATGAACTGTACATAGATTCAGATGCTAAAGGGTCAATCAGTTTGAGATAATTTTCTTTGCTACATCTCTTACTTCCTACATAAACCAGAAACACCTATTGTAAGAGTATCAGCATTTTTTTTATCTCATCCAAAAAAAAGAAATGATATCTTAGAGTTCTAAGAGACTTCTCATCTCACCCCTCCACGCTAAAACTCATGCTGGGGATGTTACTGACACACCTGCTAAGTTGCTATGCTGAAGTGTGACTCCCTCGCTGCCTGCTACTCTTCTGTTTCTGTTGCGATAGCTTCAGCTGACTCCATCCCTCAGAGAGTTAACTCTCCCTGCCCACACACACCTTCCTTCTCATGGGCAGGCAGTCTTCTGGCAGTCAAGGCCACACATTAAATTATTATGCACAGGAGGTTTGTGTTTGGTGGGGTTTTTTTTTTCTTTGTTTGTTTGGTTTTTTGGTGTGTGTGGACAGTCTCATTATTAGTGATAAAAGCTGATAATTAATGGAAGGTAAAGATTTACCTTCGCACCAGGTTTGCTCTGCCTATGGGTGCCATCTCACCCAGGTAGTAGTCTGGGTTTAATACACAGAGTGATGAAAACAAAGTATATGACAGAGTAGGTGGCAGAAATTAAGCAATGAATATATTTGAATAACATTTTATCTTAAGAATAACCAGAAATGCATGGTAACTTTGATTTATGGAACTGTTTGTGTTAAGAATGCAAAAAGCTATTTGTGTCAGTGCTTGTGGCTGTAGCTTAAATAAGTTTCATTAATAGGTCAGGTTGTACCTGAAAATAAATGGATATTTACCTGAAGAAAAAAAACCTGGTCTTTACTGAAGCTTTTTAAAGGGACAATTTAAAATTGCTCTTTGAAAGTGATGCTGAAAATAATTGTTTGTACCTAATTGATAATGGTCATTAATGATGTACAGATGGTACACATTACGACAGTCTACAGTTGTAAGGTCCAATGTACTTACGTGCAGTGTAGTGTTCAAGGCTGCAATAAATTTCACAAATTTCACTCATTTTAAGAGGCATATTACTGAAGGTACTTCATAGGAAAGCTACACTGCATCACCCTTCAGACTACTTGTTCTGCTGTTGCCAATTTAATAACACAAATATTGATGCTGTGTGTATTTTTATTTTCCTAGACTGGGAAGGCTCCTGAATGTTAAGCATTCTACAGGTCACGCAGTTCTGTGAACAGTAAATGAGCAAGACTCACTTTCCCAATGATTTTTTCCAGTGATTAAATGTGATCTCTAATTGACATTTTTCTTATGTCAGGGTAAGAAGCTGTGTTAGATTAGACAAAATTCAATTAGAATTGTTAGGTGTGAGTCTGGTGAGATATATTAAAATTATTAGAAAAAGCCAAAAGTTTACTTCAGCAGAAATTAAGAGGCAAAATTATTTCCTATTTACACATTTGCAGTGACCCAAAAGGAACACCTTCCAAAGCAAAATCTTGGCAGTACTTTGTTATCCATTTCTGGGTCAGAACTTTCTTGACTTGGCAGGACAAAGTGAATCATAAATGATTAAGGTATTATTTCAGGGAGGTCTATGGCTATTACTCAAACACACTTTTTGTAACTCAGGTGATCAAATCTACATACTACTTTATGTATTCACCACAATGTATGTCAGATACTTTACTGACTAAAAGCAGTTCACTTCCATGCCTAGTAGTTCCACATTTACAATACCATTAATGTCACATTGACCTAAAAAAATAGTTTTTAAATAGCCTTGGTGTCAAAACAGTCCAACCTCACAGATACCTTTTCTAAACACTCTTATTAGCCAATGTCTAAACATCCGAATCGAAATATGTCCCAGTTCAGCAAAGCAGGGCTTTACAATGTACACCAAATGCCTGCTCTGTTCAGTCAAATGATGCCCATTTCCTTGTGTCAGTCTACAAAGTTCTCAACCAGCTACACCTCCCAAGAGTTCTTATTTCTATTTCACAACTGAAATGAATACAAACTTTTTGTGGTCAATTAAAAACTTAGTAGCTCAGCCAACAACGCAGCCCTTCCCACTATTACATTGCACATGAGAAATAGGGGTAATGTCTCTGTAGCCTCCTTCGGTGGATGTAGAGATGCTTATCCAGCTGAGAGCTTTTCCCTCCTGTCCACTTTCTCTGAAATTGTTCATTGAGTTTAAAAGTTAAACATGGGGGTAAACAGAGACAGATATGTGGATGCGCATGTGCATACCTTCATAGACAACTGCGCTAAAGGATGAACAGCATTCTTCAAGGAAAAGGAGATCTAAGCTTCAAGGCAGAGCTGGAGATATGGCAGGATGAGGACAAGAATTCCCTCCTCATGAAAGACCAAGGCTGGTTCCCACAACCATGTGTGGCAGAGATGCCAAGTGACATTTCCATAGCCAGCCATCATAGTGTTGGTTCTAAGACCAAGTGTGGTGCCACCAGCTACAGCACCTTTGTAGCAGGATGCAACAGTCAGACAGCAAAGATATATTTGAACACTGTATTGATGCAAAGTTTCGTCTTGTTTCCTAAGCAATATTTTTAAAAGATTAACTACAACACACATGCATCCTTGACATTATACTTACATTATTATGTTCTGTTATTTATTGCTTATTGTTTGCCTGTCATTTATGTAGGGCTTTATTTTGCATTACACATAGACTTTCAGGAGATCACCATTGACTTTAGGAAGCTTGTTACAGCTACAGCACTGCCTCTGTTCATATCGGTTTCAGGAATGAGAAGGGACTGAAAAAAGCACGTGTCACTTGGCATGAGAAAACAAAGCCTTGGGACAATTCTACAATTCAAACCACGATAACAGAAAAACACATTCTCAAAGGAACTTCCCATTATCGAAATCTGAATAAGCAAAACCTAAAAAGATTAGATTTCCTCCCAGTCTCCTCCTCCCCTCAGATTAAAAGGCTACCCATATATCAAATCTCCAGGGAGAGTCTTCCATCTTCCTTCTCCTTCACAAATGCACACAGATGCGCAGATACTGCAGAGGGAAAGGGTTTCCCCTCTTTCAGCCCTAACTCATTCCCTGCTTCCCACAAGCTGCTGTCCCATCTTTGAATAATAAGCAAAGCAGGGGGAAAAAAAAAAAAAAAAAAAGAAAAAAAAATCAAAAGGAAACCACCACCACAATGACAAATTACTCTACTTTCCAAAGTCTAAGCAGCCACTTCTCAGGACAAAAACCAGTACAGTCATATGGGTATTCAGCTTTGTATTTGCACAAGCTTTTGGATTCCTCCACTTGGATGTTTTCAGGAAAGGCACTTCTTAAAAGGCCATGGAAGTTATTTTTGCCTTTATATATTACAGAATATATTACCAAGAGATCAAAGATTGTGTTTTTCCAAAATTAGTCTTCCCTCCTCCTCATTTTATTTCTTGCTAAATTGTTGTATTTTATTTTGCTGAGTTGATTATGGACTAAGTATCATTGTGTTTGTCCTTAGAAAGTCCAAATATATGTACAGATGGAAAATTAATTAAATATCTCTAAAGATTTAGCAACTATTATGTATAGTTGCTATGATAAAGCTAAAAATATTAAATTTCATCCGCAAGTTTATTTTTATTCTTCTGATAATAAGCTGATGCCTTAACATTTTGGTAAACTTTCATTTCAGTGAGAAACAGCTGACCTAAGCAGCAAAAAGAGAAATCTATTATAAAACCCAGTTGCCATAAGTATCTGTTGTTTTGCTTTTGCCAAAATCATGCCTCTTGTGTTGGATTTCAGATGATGCACCTACACACATCATATTAAGTGTATTTCCATCAGTTGGATATTTCTCAGTAAAAATTACTTTGTGAAAAATTCTATTCTTCATAAACTGGTGTTTTCCTCACCTGGGGGTTGAAGTGGCTTTCTGGATGTCAAGCACTATCAGTCCAGTCCCTCTGTACTCTCATGTACTTAAGTGGTTTCATCACCATGGTTACAGACTCCCACCACATAACAATGAGATAAATAAAGTTAAGTGTTATAATTTAGCTCACTTTCCTGAATCCTTTCCTACTACAAAGGGACACACACAGCAGGATGCACTCCCAGGCATGGGCATGAAGGTGTTAGAGTAATTAGTTTTCCTAGCATATTTGGCTTTGAAAAGAAAAACAAACGCACGCAAACAAGAAAAAACCCAGACAAGCGAACAAAAAAGCCTGCACGCACTTACAGAACTTATGGCAATCATGATCTTGGCTTGTTATCCCTCACCAGTCCCTGCTTGTGTCTAATCATTCAAGACATTTTAGAAAACCCAGGGTTTATGCATGCATATCACATTTTTCTATGTTAAATAGTGACCTGATGCCTAAAAAATGGCTAAACTACTGACAGCACTAAGTGAAGTGTGGACATGTATGCAGAATCTTCACATGTGCACAGCATAAAATGAAGATGTTGTGGAAAATGTAGGTTTATCTTCAACTGGAGGAACACAATTTTGTCTTGAGCCTGCTTTTAGTTTAGATAGTGAGAAGACATTTCCATTTGTAAAATTTGCAGAAACCATTGCTACATTCTCCTTTTTCTTCAAAGATTATTTTCGTAGAGTTTTCTGCAGTTTAACATTTTAATATATTTTTAACTAACAAAATTCATCTTTGTACCCATCCTCGGTAAGAACACATCGCTTCATTTTACTTTTCATGTTCGGTTCTGAGCTGGCTGAATTGAGTTTATACACGCTATTTCATGGGCTTAAATCCTGTGGTGACTTTTACATCAAAGGTAACTAACTACATGTGAGCAAGGTGTCTGAGCTTCTATTACAGTCAATGGAGATCCCAAACAGTCAAATGTGTCTAGAAAGATTTACTGGACCGTGTGAAAATACCTACTTTAGGATGAGAGGAAAAACTCCCTAGACTCCGACTAGCTGAAGGAAAAACAAAACAAAAAACCACAACCAAGACACAACACCAAAAATAAACCACAAACAAACAACCGACCACCAAAAAACCAAGCCAAAACAAAAAAAACACCACACAAAATCACCTCTCCCCCGCCATGCAAAAGCCCAAACCAAAACATACACATACAGAGACAAACAAAAAAAACCCCACCAAAACAAAACACCACAACAGCAATGCAGGATAGTAACGGACAGGAGATAAGATGATCAAGTCTGCAAACTAGTTCCATTTTTGGTGTTGGTAACAAGGATGAATCAGGGATCACACTAAAAACCTGACAAGAGGTAATGATATTTACTATGTAGACAGAACTAGATTTGATCTTTTGTTCGATGGATGGCCAGTCTGAAAAGTCTAACACCTCATTTAGATTTCAGGAAATTAAAATATATAAACCAAAGTGACAAGAACCGTCAGTTTTCCAAAGTAGTTTATATAAATGAATGCGTAAAATAACACAGAGCATTTAGTGTTTACTAATGCCTAAATCAATAACAGAGTCAGAGGCAGCACCATGGCAAATGTTCTTGGTGTGCATTTGTTAACAGAGGGAGGGAAATATATAACAGCTGAGTTTCAAGACATCAAACTGGTAATTAGACATTTCGTCTCTTACGTTTTGGACTATAGCAGAATATTAGTGCTGACAAACTACATTGTGACAAATTAATCTATAGTGGTAATTAATAACCATAATTTTTTGTCAGCAATGTGGACAGTGGGCTTGAGTGCACCCTCAGCAAGTTCGCTGATGGCATCAAGTGGTCAACATGCCAGAGGGAAGGGATGCCATCCAGTGGAACCTGGACAGACTTGAGAGGTGGGCCCATGTGAACATCATGAAGTTCAACAAGGCCAAGTGCAAGGTCCTGCACATGGGCCAGAGCAATCCCAAGCACAAATAAAGGCTGGGAGGAGAATGGATTGAGAGGAGCCCTGAGGAGGAGGACTTCAGGGTGTTGGTTAATGAGAAGTTCAACATGACCTGGCAATACGTGGTTGCAGCTCAGAAAGCCAACCATATCCTGGTCTGCATCAAAAGAAGTATGACCAGCAGGTCAAGGGAGACAGTTCTCCCCCTCTATTCCGCTCTTGCAAGATGCCAGCTGGAGTACCATCATCAGCTCTGGGGCTCCCTACATAAGGACATGGACATGTTGGAGCAAGTCCAAAGGAGGGCCACAAAGATGACCAGAGGGCTGTGTAATACCTTTTGTGCTGCTCCAATATCTGACCCAAGACTGATAATACAAATAAACTCTGATTTCATTTGAAGTACAGGTCACTCCACTCACTACTACCACCACTTTTGCTTCCAGATAACGCACAATAGCTGCTTATCTGAATATGCATTACCTTCATTTTTTAAAATATAGTAACATCATTTTATTTCACTTCTGAATAGTCCTCTTTGTGAATTTAAGCCTAACTTTTAGAGACAGGCAAAACCCATGAATTGTAAATGTCTTGTTGAGCTTTGGTTGTTGTTTAGTATGTCTTATTTTATAAAGCTGAAATGTGTGATTTTGGAGTAGCACAAGCTGAGTTCAAACAATGCCTCAAGTCATGTGCTTCCAAATATAATTCTTTTTTCTCCCCAGGTGTTGCTACAACATGCCAACTTCCCCTGCAGTCCAGTCAAAAGAGTAATTCTTGGGTAAAACACTAACAGAACATGAAGGAAATCTATACAGAATTTTAAAAACAAAATAAAATAAACGTGAAGCCAAAACAGTAGTAGAGGGGAAAATTTTAATGTAGTTTAATACCACAGAGTATTGACACTAATATTTCTTCATTACTTAGAAAAAACATTTATTTCCATTTAGAAAATGCTCACCACTGTTTGTTAGCCTCAGCTCTACTGTAGCTTCAATGAAACAGGCATTTTTCCATATTACTATTATATTCTGACTTAGTCTAGAGGATTTTTTTAGAGGCAGAAAACACATCACCCTTGGAGAAGGTATCCTGTGGTAAGAAAGGAAAAAACCATTCATGCCATATTGCTCCAGGAGCATGGACCTCTAACTTCAGTCTACTGATACACATTACAATGGAAAATACAAAGAACTTCAGCACCCACCAGGACCTAACCTGGAAGAACTAGATGTACCTGTCCGGAGTCATTGTGATTTTGATAGCCTTTAGGCTGAGCATCGAACGTCATGCAATCTTGTATCCACAAAATAGATTTTCCTAACTTTCAGCCTGCCTACAGTCAATCCCACTGCTCTATATCGCCTGTTACCATGCTAGCATGCATCTTCTGTACATTACAAGCAGCTCCTTCCCTGCCTGACACTGTGGTATTTGCTGTGATTCTGTTAACTCTTGACCTGGTAACTATAAAGGTCTCATCGCTGCGCCCTCCTAATAAACCACAGTGTGAAAAAAAATATTTTCCATTTCTGATGGAGCCTTTTAGGCACAGAGAGACCAGGATGCAGAAAAAGGAGGGTGACTATCATCTGCAAACAGAAGAAAAGACACATGGGTGTAGAGAGATTGCACAAAAGGACAAAGTGCATGCATGAGGTGGTTCGTCCTGTGGTGGAACTAACAGTCTGAACTCCACTTGTCTGCTATCTCCAACAAGCAGCTTTCTTCTAGATGCACTCAGTCCATAGTGGGAAGACTTGTTTCAGAAACATCAGGTCTTTAGAAAAATTAAAATGTAGATCCCAAAGAATGATCCTCTCCAGGCTTAACAAGTCCTAGGTCCTGCTTGGAGGCTCGGTGGTCATCAAGCAGTGTAGTCCACCACAGTAGCAGAGGGGGGTTGCAGCAGAGGGACAGCAGAAGCATGTCAGGGCAAGACTTCATTTATGTGATTTTTCTCCTTTGGAGAAATACAGCCATAGCCAGCCCACATCTCCAGTGGGACAGGCTTGTCCAGCTGTCTGTCAGGATGCTCGGGTTTTTTGACATTCCTGATTTAGGGATGGGAATATGTATTCTACCCACATTTCAGTTTTACTGCATATACCACAAAAATAATTCCCATTTCCTTCCTTGTAGAGCAAAGGGAGATGACTTAACTAATTTGTCCACAACTCTTTGAAGCTTACAAGAATAAAATACCATACTTTCTAACACGCAAAAGAAAATGCCATTAAAAGAACAGCTTGAAAAAAACCTGTGCTTGCAGCAAAGGCTTGGTAACAGGATGCACATTTGTACCAAACCAGAAAATATCCTTTTGGAAACTTGGTGGCCTGTGTATTGTCAATGCAAACAAATACCAACAAGCACATGGTGCTCATCTGCTTTTCTTAGTATTAGGCTCTGAGCTGTTTTCATCAATGTCTTTCCTTGATATTTGCTACAGTGTTTTTCTATTTGGTGCTTATGCTGTAATGCTACTTAAAAAGAACCAATATCAAACTGGTTTTAATTTTGTAATGCAAGAGCCACGAATCATATGTTGTCATAATACACACAAGCCTGTGTATTTCTACTCCATAAAAATAATCAATTTATAGGCCAGGGCTAACTTCATTTTTACCTAGTGTATAATACACCAACATTCCCCCTACCTCAGATCTCTAGATAAAACTACAGTATAAACAAAAATAAACACAGAATTCTATAGAACCATTAAGTTGAGGGTTTTGGGAAAAAAAAATATCCACCTTTTAGGTAAGTGATATATATCATAATTATCTCTTAACAGTTACTCTTCCTTGTAATAGTCTACATATCAGCTCATACCATAGAAAACCGATCTCCAGCTTTCAGTTTGTGAGTAGTTTGTTGGAAGAATTAAGCTCTAAATAAACGATGTCTGAACAAGATGAATATTTGAACTTGCTCCAGTTTCAGGTGAGGTACTTTATTGTGATGATATACAGAAAGCATAATCAGTGTTATATTTTTTTCCTTGGAAAAAAATAGACTATTTCTATTATGTTTTATTAAATAAAATTAAGCCTACTAGGTCAGTTTATTGTATGTTTAATACATATGCCATTTAAGTTTCCTGGAATTTTAAGTGGAACATGGTTGATCAGACCTTTTGTTACAGGAATTCTTATTTTTTAAAACTTGTATTGTAATATATGGGTTTGAATTTTTCTATTCAAACAAGACATTTAATCTATTTTAAAGGACACCGCCTTCTGTTCACAACTTGGTGGTCAAATAATTAGAATGTTTGTTTCCTTTTGGAAGGGCTCTGCAGCTATATTTTGTTAATGAAGGCCTCACAATTTATATTTTCAGAATGTGAAATTTCCTCCTGTTTTGCAAAAAGAAGAAAACTAAGAAGCAATCCCACCCCTGAGTTTTCTGTGACCCGTACAACTCCTTGCCTTCCACACGTGGCGAATGAGTTCGTGCTGCAGTACCAGGTTTTACGTTACCAGCCGTCTGCCATCCTCACACTATGCCTGCTGCTTCTTGAGTAGAAATGCTCTCTCACACCATCTGATACAAGCATTCTCTGGTAACAATTTAATAACTGATTTCCTGCATCATTTTAGCTTTTTCCTCCCTTTCTACTCTTTAGCTACTTTTCTCACTTAAATAATGAAATAAGACTTTCGAAGCATGTTGGTCATCTACACCACATTGTGAAAGACTGCAAAGAAATGGTCTCAAGATGCATTTGTTGAGTTAATTTTAACGCTTCATATTTCTAGAAATGTTCAGATTAAATATTAGGTTTTCCCCCTCTCCTCCTTCTGTCTATGTCTAAAATAAGTGGCCAAGATAAATTTAAAAGGCAACTCATTTACATTCTACAATACTTACTTCTTTTTTAAACTACCTAGTGTAGGTCTGTATGCCTGTTGCAACAAAGAGGAATGTATATTCTGCTTCTCTAAATCAACTATAGGATGACCAGATGTAAATTCTATGAAAGGAAATGGTCTTATCTTTTTTTGTATTTTAATGAAGTCCTCTATTTAGTAGTACTTTAAATCAATTCTGTCTCCAATTTCCTTTACTATTAGAGGGCAGAGGCTGATTTATTTTGAACCAGGTTAAATAATGGCAAACGCAAAGCTGAAGTTCAGCCTTTCACAAGACTTGAAGTTTGGATCAGCTGATAGAAAAGCAGGGGGTGGTAGGGGTGTTTTCGCAGCTCCCATACCAAGCTCAACAAGGGGCATTGTCAATGTTGAGGTCAGTACTTTAATTATACAGTGAAGAATGAACATAGGAAATAGCGGTCATGTGGGTTCTCTGTGAAAGGAGACAACAATGACTCTTTGACAGACATTTGAGAAATATAAATGAGAAAGCTTCATATGTTTGCTTGTGAAGGTAAAGAACAAGCAAGATAACCTTTACATGACTAAAAAAGAAGTGTCCTCACAGTGGAAGACAGATTATGGAAGAAAACATTCAATAGGCAGCATTTTAAATAATAAAAACACAGCCTTAGAAAAATTAGCATGTAGTTATGTATCTCTAATCAGAAATAGAACTGTCTGAGTTGAGAATATACAAGTCAAAGCAAGAAAGGAATATACACATGGTGTGAGGAACAAAGCAGTTCCTACGGGGCAATGGAACCACTACCAAAAACTCATATCACTAAAATTTCCTGAGCTCCAATGTGGAGAACAAACGAAAACCTCACCAAACAAAACAAACAACAAAAACACCCCCCCCACACACACAAAAAAACCCAAACAAAAAAAACAACAAAAACCAACCCAAACAAACAAAAGCCAAACCACAACAACAACAAACACACCAAAAAAACCCAAAAAAACAACACACCAAAAACCAGCATTGGAGAACAAGACAAATGACTCAGAGCAGCTTGTGAAAAAATCTGCAGGGAATGCGAGACAGAAAAGATGGTGGAAACATATGTGGAACATTTTTTGTTAAAGCAAATGAACTGAGGAGGAACTGTATTCTAGGATGATTCTGAGGCACTCTGCAATGGCCTGACTTCCAAGACAGCATTCAGCAACAGCATGATCTGTTGACTCAAAGATGGGCACATGGATGATTTTAAGCAGATAGATTCTGCAGCACAAGAAATTGACTTGTAAATCTTCTCGTCTCTGGTCACTACTATGCATTTTCTTTAACTTTTTTTTTTTTTTTTCAAAATGGCAGAAAAGTGCCATCATTTGAATGAAAGGCTAGGTTGAAATTCATTGGAACTTTATTGGCAGCGAAGGAAAGAACCAGCACACAAATACACCAAAAGCCCTGATGAAGGAACTGCCTGACCCTCGAGAAGTGCTTAAATAAGATCTAGAAGAGACTTAAAAGGAAAATGCAAGCAAGGAAATTCTTGTTTCACTTTGTTCCTTCTACACTCTCAAACAGGACACAAACCCCAGAATTCCAGCTATCTGCAGGTTAAAGGCACTAAGAATGTATTAACTGGTAAATAATCTTACAAAACTCTTTTCAGTTGCCATGCTTATTTGCCAGCTTATGATGGAAGGAGGAAAGATGATGAAAAATGCTTCACAACTTTGCCTTGCAGAGCTCTAGCTCAGAGTGAGGGGCCATATAACTGCATTCAGAAGATCCTCCAGCACAACTGAACATGAAGCCTTAGACACCTCCACCAGTAAAGCCAGTAAATACATGATACCTTTTAGGGATTGAACTTCTGAGGTGCCCGGCATAGATGAATGGGGCTGCAGGGCACCCTCCCAGTGTAAGGTAATAGTTTACTCTGCTCCATGACCAAATGGAGAAATCTCTCTGTGCATGGCCCTTCAGCCATCAGTTTCTGTCTTTTACACCATGCAGAGCTTGGCTTGCTCTGAACAAAACCAGGTAATCGAGAAGGTCAGTCTATCTTATCATCCTGTAGATTATGCCTATTATGACATTAAATATGACTTTATTCTCTTGAGCCAGTAACAAGAAATCAGAAAACTGGTCACTCAAACAAGTAGGTTAAACACAGCTATGCTCATGTTGTGTATTTATAACAGAACAATTAAAGTTTATGAATCAATGTTCTTTACACTACCCACTTCCCTGAAAAGGAGCTTAAAACAAAGACTGCAGCTATTTTCCACTTGTAATACAGAAGTATTCTGCAACCATTAACAATTGTTGCTGCAATCCCGGGGGCTAAAAATAATAGGAGTAGGTTTGATTTTTCATGGTGACTGGAGCTTTGAATAAAAAAAAAAAAAAGTTAACTCAACTGGACTTTCAAAACTCAGAACCCTGAAGTCAAAGACTTAACCCAGTTCCTTGGACAGTATCTTCAATGAGGGCGAAATAGCCTATAAATGGAATACAGACTTTTCAGTTCATAGTTAAAATTTAACAAGGTAATTTATTCATTGGCCAAAAAAAAAGTTATTAAAGCTATGGTCTGAACTTCTGAAATGGAAAGATGCATATAAGCAATGATTGAACTTTTACTATTGCCATATTTGCCTTCTTACTTCTTCTTTAGGTTAACAAGCCCTTGGCTCAAATAATTTAACCACAAATCAAATTCTCTATGTCTGTGATATTTGCGTTTCTCTTCTGCATATTCAATCCAGTTCTCTTGATCTTACTTGAAAAGCAATGCTTAAAACTAGATACAATGCTCAAGTCAAAGCCTGGCTTCAGTCTATGCATTACTTACTGTGCCTTACAGGTGACATCCTTGTTTATGTGCCTGCCTTTTTTGCAGTTACATGAAAAATGTTGTCTCACATCCAGTTTTTGATTCACTGTAGGCTTATATGCATTTCTACCAACGTGGTTAGTCAGCATCCCTCAGCCTGGATTTGTGCAGGTGTTTCAGGCTGGTATCTTACACTTCTATCCACTGAGCTGAACTCCATGTTTTAGACTGTTCCTATGAGTGTTCATATTCACTTTGAATTTGGGTTAGAATCTGGATTAGAGTCCAAACTGCAGTCTAGCCTGGGACATCTGTAATTCCTTCCAGTTTAGTCTCCTTGCAGGAGTCACATAGTAAGCATGCTCTTTATTTCATTTACTTAGATGGACAGGCCACTTAGCTCCCCAGAGATTTGTTTCAGGCTCTCTGCAGATACAAGGCAAGCAGCTCTGCCATGGTGCACACTTTGATCACGTTTTCAAAGCTGACTTCTAGAACTATAAGGCTTATGTTCTAAGGTGAGGAGAATGGTGGAGAAAGAAGTCAAAACCCAGCTACAGTAGCAAAACAGACTAATTAGATTATTTTAATTGCAAATACAGAACAAAAGGATACAGTGATTTTGGTAACGTAAGAATCATCTTTCCACACTTCCCGCCTCCCATCCCCATCAAAAACAAGAGATAAAATTGTAGCATGTGCAGGAAAATTAATATAGAATTAATGAGTAAAGATTAACATCTGCTTTTCTGCAAAAGATTAGTTGCAATCATGGAAGAAAAATGTGTGTGTAAATATAGGTACTAGGACAACATGGCAAAGAAGAATACAGGGGATAAAATTACTGTATGGGGAGTTTAGGCAAGTTTCATTCTGTTTGACTTTCTTTCCTTAATTCCTGAACAGTAATAACTTGTGTGAAATTTAAACTGTCCAAAAAGTGTAGTAGCAAAACATTCATTAAAACACAGTTATATATCCCTCAAGACCTGATACACTTAAGACAACCTGCTATAAAAGTGATCTCAAACATATTAGAGAACTCCATTTCACTTTGCATAAATGATAGTAAGAATGTGGGAAACGGACAAGGATCTGTGTGTAATAATATATAGCAACTACAGGTGGTCAGAACTTAATCTGAAAGCAACTCCATGGTTTGGTAGACTAATAAGCTAATGCACATGATGTGCCTTATGCTCACTGGAGCCACAGAGGGTCTTAAAAGTCACAATGCAGCTCTTTATGATGCCTCATCGTACCCACAGCCCAAAGTTAGATGCCAAGATTCCTCCTACAGCCCATGGGAAGTCCTCAGCACCCCTGAAAGGTATTTACACAATCCAGTATGCTGAACAAGGAGCCATGCACAGCTAACAGTCAGCTATGCCTTGTTCTTCAGAGGTAGTTAGGTATGTAACTCTGACAGGAAATGCCAGCTTCCACTTGAAATTTCTGGTTGTAAACATTCTAGAATTTGTTGCCTAAGTTGTTTTATTTCTCTCCCCTGCTGTTTCAACCCCCACTCCAAACAGCCAACTAAGGAGAGCAATGTCTCCATGCTCTAAGTATGAAATGCAGCTGGGAAATGAGAGCTGTATCTGAAAATCCCCCTCTCTCCCTCAGTTAGAGAAAGAACTCTGCATCCCCCCTCTTCTCCAGCGGTTGTTTTCTCAGCCTCTATAGAAGTCTTTCCTTTTTACGACTTACTGCACAGAAATATAAGTGAGTCAATATCAGCCTGTCTCTCCCCATCAAGTCCTACTGGATAGTATTTGTTCAAAACAGAACAACTCTATGAGGAAAGATTAGAGGGGTGCAGTACGCCCAAGGACTTGGGAACAACTAAAGGTACTCTTTTGGGATGCTTTGCCAGAACCACTGCTCCAAATAACTTCCTTGCTCTGACCAACCAGGGCAGCTGCCCAGCAAAATAAAGTGTTCTTAGATCCAGCTCATGCTGCAACTAGTCAAGAGCTGGTGCCTCACAAAGACGTGGGCAGCAATGGGTGGCCTAGGGAAGACAGGGGGGGAGCCATACTCAGACTAGCCTAAGATGTTGATCAAACCACATCCTCAGAAATGCATATGAAAACCAGTGTCTAAATGTCTGCGTGCAGGTGACTCCAGAAGCACCTAGGCACACTTCTTCCTCTGTGGCCACAGTTGCAAACACCTCCCACGGATACCCTGCTGTAAGCACAGGGGATCTTTCAAGAAGTCGCTGTAAAGGAGGGATGACACAAGAAGAAAGCCTAGAGATGTCACTGCACCACTCAGTTTTCATTATAACAACATTGACCTCGTTGTGCGAAGAAAGCTACCTTTTAGCTTTGCTCTCCCGCCCCTTTGTCGCCGTGCCCCGGCCGGGCGGTGGGTGGCACCAGGCGGCTCCGCGCACCGGGACGGGGCGGCAGCCGGAGCGGCAGCCGGAGCGGCAGCCGGAGCGGCAGCCGGAGCGGCAGCCGGAGCGGCAGCCGGAGCGGCAGCCGGAGCGCCCGCGGTTCTGCCCGCCTGGGGGCGGCCGCGGTTCGGCTACAGCGTTACACCGGCAGCACGACGGTCTGCGTAGTACGTGCACATATTGGGGGGGATAGGCGTGTATCTGCACCTATAGCTCAGCAGTAATCTTCCCAAAAGCCTCTGACAGCTCAGGGGACAGCCCGGACTTGCTCTGCAAGTGCCGCAGGCGAGGAGTGTCTCTGCTGTGCGGTGCCGGGCTCGGCGTGCTGAGCAGGGACACGCTCTTCTGATCCACTACTGCGGAGACAGTGGGGAGCTGCTGGGGAACTCGAGGCCTCGTTGACTTCGATGTTCGTAAGGTCAGAGTGCTAATAAGCAGTTTGGAACAGAAGTGGAAAGCACATCGTCACGCATGAAACTGAAGCACACACGGATCTTGAGCGTCTAATTCCGCCCAGAGATTTCCAAAACAGCAGTAACAAAGATCACGTCTGCATTCTCTCGAAACTTCTGGCATTTTTTTTTTTTTAAAAAAACCCACATCCTCGCTATATAGAAGCCTGTGTCCACATGAACAAAAAATAACCACCCTAGAATAATCTACACTGGTATTTTACTTCCGAAATGAGAATCGCTTTTTGTGATCTAACTCCCATCAATTGCAAAGGAAAAGAAAGATCGATTCTCATCCACGAGCATCCTCCTGAAGGCAGCTCTCCGCACAGACGCTGCTGCTCCACTCGGCACCCGGACTCCGCTCTCTCGGGCAGGGCACCTACCCAGTGCGCCGCGGCCCCGGGATGGTTTTGCGGTACTGGCGTGAGATTTCCTCGAACGAAAGCGGAGGAGGGAAGAGAGGGAGCAGGGAACTTCTCACAAGCTGGGGCACAGAGCTCCCCGCGTATCTCCGCGCTGTCCCCCCGCGGGCGGCGGGCCGGGGAGGGGCGTCAGCGGGGGCAGCCCCCGGCCATTGATAACCCCCGTGCCCGGCCCCGCCGCCGCAGAGCGCCGCGCACGCCTGTCCCCGGGCACCTCCACCAACCCCACAGCGCACCGTGAGTGCCCTCGGGACACAGCCGTGGGGGGGAAACCGGGTTCGGGGTGCAACGTCGGGTTTCTAGGGGAGCGGTTTGCCTTTAGCCAGCTCTGGCTTCCGAGCGGCGGCCGCTCGCTGCTCTGATGCTGCAGCTGGCGGGTGCGGGCTTCTCGACGCTGCCCCGGGGTTACGGCTTCCCGGCTGGAGTGGTCCCGGAGCCCCGCCGCCATCGGCGGTCCCTCAGCGGAGCCAGGGGGTGAGGGGGAAGAAAACAAGCTAAAAGCCCCTGGGGTTACGATCCTGGAGGGACAAGACCCTCTGCCGAAACAAATGCCACCCGGCTCAGCCTGGCGCGACCCCAGGGGCTGCGCTCCCGCCGGGGCGGGCGGCGGGTGGGAGCAGCAGGGGCACCCGCCCGCCAGTGTCCATGTCTCCGCAGGGCGCGGAGGATGCGGCGGGTCGGCGGGCCCCGTGCCGGAACGCTCCGTCGCTGAGGCACCGGAGGAGGCTCCCACGGCGCCGAGGAGATGAGGCTGCCCCTGGTCTTGCTGGCCCTGGCTGCCCTGGGGGCTGCCGCCGCCGCGAGGGGGCGGGAGGCCGAGGAGGCGGTGCAGGCGGGGCGCTTCTCCACGCCGGAGCAGCACCGCTGCAGCTGGGAGCTGCGCTCGGAGCCGGGGGCCAGTGAGCTGCGGCTGAGCTGCCGGCCGCCGGCGGGCGGTGGGGCGGCGCGGAGCTGCGCGTACCGCGGGGAGCCGCGGCGCTGCCCCGCATACGGTACCCGCAGCCGCCAATACTGGCGGCAGATCCTGGGCAAGCTGCGGCGGCGGCGGCACCCCTGCGCCCAGGGCGGCCCGCTCAGCGCCCGCCTCTGCGGCCCGGGCCGGGCACCGCCCGAGGCGCAGCTCCGCCTGCTGCCCGCCCCCGGGGCCTCCCCGACGGCCGCCGCTCCGGTGCCCACGGGAGACCCAGCGGAGACCTACTGCACCGAGCGCTGGCACTCGCTGTGCAGCTTCTTCGTCGGCTTCTTCGAGGGCTGAGCCGGCGGGAGGGAGCGCGGCCGCCCGTACCCGGGCCAAGGCTTGCTCTGCCCGGCTGGCGGCCGCGGTTCACCCTCCCAGCCTTGCCTGTCCTCACCTGCCTGCCGCCGGTGTCCCTCGACTCTGTCAGCTTTCCTCTTTTCCTCTCCAATAAAGTGCCAACGATTTTACAACAAGTAGTTGACATAACTCTTTTCTCATCAAAGCCCTGCAATGCCTGCAGCACTGTTACACTGCTGAACAACATGTATGACAACTGTCAGCTAACAAAGGAGATGAGAGCATCTAGAGGCAGTTCATGTGTTTTAGTACATTAAAGTTTTCCAAAGGACATAAAGAAGACAGCTATTCCTTCCTCCAAATCTATTTCTTATGCCTAAAGGTTATGCTTATGCTTATGCCTAAAGGTTAAAGTTACACTGAAATTGCCTTACTAAAAAACCAGACATTTATACCAAAAGAAGGAACAACTGAGAGTTCAGTAAACAGTAAGTCCTAGGAAAAAAACGAAACAAAAAAACAACTTTCTTGCTTACAAAAACTTTACAGGCTAAACAAACCAGTCCAGTCCTGTTTCCACAGAGCAGATGATCACTGACTGACTTTGGACAGGAACATGAACAGAGTTGGGTGAGAAACCAGCTATGAAAAGATCGAGAAACCCAGAAGCAGCTAGGTACAGAGATGTTATTTTGGAGATAAACGACGTTTCGTGTAGCCGGTGAGCTACGGCCAAAGCAAGTCACTTTTAGAGGGACCATAATGTTTAAGTAGGCAAGTTGTCTTACCAAGGGAGAAGAGGAATTTGGGATGTTAAGCACTTTATCCGCTCACTGAAGCAAAATTCTGTGATACACTTTGGCAAGGAAAGCTCAGGCTTCCCTCAGCTTTGGTTTCTCTCCTTTAGACACATCCTGCTCAGATTCTGAAAAAAAGGGGTTGTAATTTCTACAGCCCATACCCAGCTGCATGCCAACAACTTCTCTGCCCCACTGCCCAGTGCAGCTGTACAGAAAGTCAGGTGTCACTTGAGGTGTGTGAAGGACCTTTTCCCTTCATTCACAGAAAAGAAGCTCCAAGGGAGTGGCTTGTGCAGAAACTGGAACAATACCGGTCAGCAGAGAGATGTGTATTTAAGGATTCAATTAATTTAATTGTTCTGCAGAGATATCTGGAAATTACCCCTGCAGTCAGTCAGATGGCTGCTTCTCATACATTATTCCTGAACCAGATCAAGCACAGAGGAGCGGTATCTGAGCAGCAGTGAAGCACCCATCATGGCCACCTCACACACAACAGGACCAGCAATTAAACATCAAATCCTCGACAGGAGCAGTAAAACAACTACAGAAACAATGGATAAAGCAGACAGGGAGATGTCAAAAATAAAACCCAGTCTTCCTCAGACAAGAGGGCTCAGAGGAACAGTTACATCAGGAAGCACCAGGTGTATTTTCTTTTTAACCTGAAAAATCATGTGGGGAAGCAGCTGGACTACAAGAGGAAATAGGCACTATTTTTGAAAGGCTAGTGGTCACTGTGTAACCAGCTCTCTGCCTCAGCAAAATACATCTCTGTCAAAACTCTAGCATTCTGATAAATGAGTGTTTAGCCATGTTATATGTATTCTTATGGCAGCATTATTTACCTTGCTGGTTTACAGAATTTCACCTTTTCATACAAGGGAAATGGTAACAATGTATTACAGAAATTTGAATTTCTCAGTTAAAGTGCTGGCAAACATATTAGGACAAAGTGTTATTCAGCCTGACAGGTAAGCACAGAAGCTCACAGACATGATGTGACTGAGCTAAACCAGAATAGTGTCTCTTTGAAATTGAACTTAACCCAGGCAAGAGAGAAACTGTTGCTGACTTAGAGCCCTTGCAACTTTGATGCTCAAAATGTCGCAAGATAATAAGTAGTGTTCACTTTCCTTAATGTAAGTTTATAACATTATTGTTCAGAGAGAGTTTCAGGTTGATAAAATACTGCCCAGAGACAAATTCAGTGTTAGTTTTGAAATTCTTTTAAAAGCTGAACTACAGTGTTCAAAAAGCTTATGCAATGTGAGCTGCTTATTCCTAGTCCTAAACACAGCCCCTTCAGACAACCTCTAAATGAATTCAACCCACAACTCAACATGCTTGAAGAACACCACATGAAAAGGGAAAAAGCCAACAAAAGCTCCAAACCAGAACCATCGCTTAGGTAGCTCTCTAAAGGCATGTGTGCCTTCTCAGTCTTCTCTAGCCCTTCTTTTGCACCATCAATCTCTATGTTTGACAGTGGAGTACTCAAGTTGAAGCTCTTCTTTGCAGTCCCCAGACCTGGTTCATATACCAAGTGCCACAGATACACCTGAGCACTGTCACAGTGCATGTGAGGGGTGGTAGGAAGGCAGCCGCCAGCATGGCCCAGTCTGCAAACCTGCCCTCCTCGGCTGCCCCCAGACTGTCCCCTGGTGCGTTAGGTGCCTGTGGTCCTACACAGCCCCAGGTGCCTGCCCATGACTGGGAGCACTTGCAGACTCTTTCTATATGGATGGCTGTGAGGAGACCACCTGGATGCAATAAGAATCTGCCCAGTGGCTCTCTCAAGAGGATCTGTACCGCTCTATACAGCTCTTAGTGCCAAGGGATTTTTCTTTACAGCAAGTAGCTTGGATAATCCTCAGCAGCACTCTGCAAAAGCTTGATCATCAATGTATGTTACTTACACAATTTTTTTAAACTGACAGCTCACTCTTCTTTCATACGTATGTCATACAAACAGCCATACAGCAAACTGCTGGTTATAGCATTGCATGACATCTTACAATAACATGCAGCTTTGTTTTACATCCATGACACTGGCACAGCAGCTTTGTGCAGTGCTGTTAGAGCTTGCATTTCACACCATCAGATGCAAAAGTGGAACACCATGGCAACTGATCTGATTACCCACATTGCCCTGTGTTTAGAAAGCCAACTAGGAACTCTGAACAAATTCATTGTTTTACTCAAGAGAGAGAAGAAAGAACAGGATCCCTTGCTCCAAGTTTTACCACATTATTCCCCCGACACTCCAAAAGATCTCAAAGTCTTTCCTATAGCATCACCAAGTATTGAAACACAATAACGCAAGAGACTGTATTAACTGCATTTACTGTGGTTGATAACAATAAGGCCTAGAACTGAATGGCAACAAAAAACCCCAGGTTTTGTACTTTGGGTATTGCAGGTCCCAAAGGCTAGAAAACCACAGTCAGATCCCCAGATTTATTTTTAAGGGGGAAGACCATGGCTTTTTGTTTCCTACCTCAACATTTTCATCCTCTCCTGTGGTTAGGTGACAGCTGACACCACCAGCTAAGCCAACCAAACACAGGGAGGCTTTGATGCCAAGATCTTCACCTTCAACAGGTTCTGCTCCTTTCCAACCCTGTGACAGCTCTGCCACAACACATACTTGTCACTCCTCCAGATTTAGTTCAGCCACTCAAATCTGCCCACACCCCCATTCTGCAGCCAGCCTTACCTCTACTCTCCCACTGCAGCTGCAGTGGTCCTTCACCTCTTCTCTGATTCCTGGCTTAGCTGGCTCCTGTTGTCTCATCTTTCCCTCCTCATCTCTTCCTGGTCACCCAACATCCTCAGCAAAAACAACCAGCACAGACACACTGCCAGGAGCAAGCCTGACTGTTTCCCCACAGGCCTGATAAGCTCTCCCATCCCAGAAGCAGGTGGTCCTGGGCATAATTAATGAGAGCGCACCTTCTCCAAATGCAGCTGCAAGGTTGGGTTGTCATCACACAGGTGCTGCTCCTTAAATGTATTGGGATACTAGATCTGTCTTTTGAGCAAAACCATGAGCTACCTTTTAGAAAAAAAAAAAAAATCAGTTGACTTTTTAGCTTCTGGATTTTGAATTCTGGGAGCTCTAACTCTTTGTAAGTCTTCAAGGATAAAAAGTAAAAATAAAATCAGTTTTGTGCTATATTGCACACAATTAGCATTGTTTTCTTTCCTTTGACTGCTCAGTAGAGATGGCAGCCAGTTTGAACTCACAGTTCTTCATGTATTCATGCAACCATACTAACAAGTATGTCAGTGACTCATCATCTCAAGAGCTGGCAATATCATTCATCGATTTTCCTTTGGAGAAAAATCAGTGATGCTGAATCTGGGTATGGTTTTAGTGCAGCTGGCTTTAATTACTCTTTTTACACATAGAAAACCTTAGGTCTTATTAAATAGCAAACTAATAATCTCTTTCACCACTTTCTGATTTTGAAGGCACAGTTACAAGATGTTACTCTAATTCGTGAGGTTAAAGCAGACAGTAAGCTGTTTTGTTCTTTGCAACAATCCCTTCCTATAAAGTGACATCACAAAATCAATAAAATAAATAAATCTTCCTTCAATAACTGAGCAGAGCTGAACTGAGAACAGGAATCTCCAAAGGTTCAGCATAAGAGTGATGCTCACAGTGATGACACCTTCAGACAGACGTGGCTGTGTCTTACCTGAAAGCATTTCAATTTCTGTAAGTCAATTTGATACCTGTGAGTTATGCTGGAATGAAGTGGAAGAAAAGTCCCGTATTCACAAAAGCAAAGACAGCACATGAACTCTGCCCTATCTGGACGACGAGACTAGCTCTTGTTCTGATGGACCACCCACCTATTTATTCTTGGTTTGTAAAGGGAAACTGAAACTAGAATAAGCCAATTCATGCCAATATACTACAACATATAGTATACATATTGCAATTTAAGATGCCACACTGTTACTCCGTTCTCGTAGGCATATTTTAAATACTTAGAGTTTTGATTTAGCAGGCACTGGCTGTTGCATGTCCTCAGTGGATTAGTTACTGCAGCAGAGCACACAAGTACTCTCACATACTTCTACATCACTACTATTGACTCTACAAATAATTGTCTCTGATTTGTTATACACTCAGGACCTGCAGAAACAGTGCCGAGCTCTGCTCCTGTTCCTGCTCACCTCTTCCCAGCCCATTTCAGGAAACTCAGTTAGACGCAGAGTCTTGAAAGGCAGCAGGTTGTGCTGTCTCAGTGCAGACAAGTAAAGGACGATGCTCTCAGAAGTGACACTGGGTCGCTGCCAGCACAAGCAGCACAGTACTGTGGGAAGCAGCCTATGGAGGTCAATTTAAGAAAAATAACCCTTGAAATGGCTAAGCTGCAGAGACTTTCGGCACAAGCTGAGCTTAATCGTCAGGTGTTTGACACTGGGATTTAATTCCTCTGAATGTTTCACAATTTCAACAAGTCAAATGTGGTCAGGCAGTCTCAGTTCAGCTGTCAGCTCTACCAGCTATACGTGCCTGCCTTTGCTTATTTAATGTTTCCACATCTGATCATTTGACATTGATGTTTGTTACCTGAGTTTAAGACCAGTCTGTTCTGGGGGAGCCTATACAAAGGAATACTACGTTTTTGTAGACTTGTGGTGCAACTTAAAAGCCATTAGGTTATTAACAAATAAGAATAAGGTGGAGCCATAAAAAAAGAAAAAACCCCAACCATTCAGTTGGGAGCTGGTTAGATAATGGAGTCCGAAATGTCTGGGAATTTCTCTTTAAACGCCTCTGACATATTCTAGGCTCTCCCTTGTGCCGTGAGCCCTATTGGGACTCACTGTAAAGCCAAGCAACACAAGAGGTGAGTGAATGGCAGCCTTTGTCATTTTTGCCAAACACCAAACCCCTTCCTTCGTAACAATTTGGATTTTTAAGAATTCCAAGCTCAGTTCATGAAAGCAGTTACATGAAAGAGGCTTTTAACTGTACAGTATTAGAGTTTAGATTAACTCTCCCAGCCCTCACACTCATTCCTTATGTAGAAGGGATCTGTTAAGTACAAGCATGTATGAAATATCTACGGCTTTAGAAATAATTCGGTGTTTTAGGGCTTAGCCTTGTTTGGTATGTGCTGTGCTTTGTGAAGTGTGTACATTCTGCACTGGCCTCTTAGAAGGCAAAGATTTCACCCAATTTATTTCAAGCACTCAGAAGGTTAATGATACTTGTTTCTCTGAGTGGGGAGAGGGGCGGCAAGGTGCGCTCAGCCCTCATTGCCGCTGGCTGAATAGCAGCATGGCCTGACCGCTGTGCTTGGATTTTACCGTTGGCTCCAGCCTTCCCACGGGAGAGACCCCCCCGTGCCCCGAGCGGCCCCGGGCTCCCCCGCGCTCCCCAGCAGCCCCGGCCGGCAGGGACGCTGAGGGTTGGCCTGTGGGTCTCAGCGCACCAGGAAAACACATGGATGCTTCCCTGACAGCCCCCCAAAGTAATTTCATTTATGTATATAAATTGTATGTCTTTATATACAAAAATTATGTACATTTATACACAAATCATATTTTTATATATCTATTTCAGAGCTCTGTCCTTGCTGCTGGCTCTCGCACCCTGGCTGGGTACACGCACTCAGGGACTGTGTGCTCAGCGTGTGCCCCAGGCAGAGGGTTTGGCTGCTGCCGCGGTTGTGCCCGAGTCGCTCAGCACCGCAGCCACACCAGCACCTGTGCCGTGCAACTCACTCACCCCTTTTACACCCACTGTAGAGCTGTTGGATCAGCTGGAGAAGTTTTATGTAAATCCTTCAGAGGAAATCTAGGAATAATTGCTCCTTGTATAATAACACTTCTTAGGATTAAGTTGTAATTAATTTCAGACTCTAACATGACATCGTTTTCTATTTCAACTGCCATAAAATGAGAAAATGTTTGATGAACGGGTCATGGTGAACAGAGAATTAAATAATTTCTTATTACACATTCATGAACTACTAAAGCTAAAATACATATTTAACAAAGGGAATACATAAGACAAAATCTGGTGCAATAAAAGAGCACACATTGTTAATATAATAAAAAAGTTCTCAAAGCATTTTATTCTGCAAATTACATCCAGAGCCGCTATTTAGTCTGACTACTGGATTCAGCAGATTTTCTTGCATGAGTAAGTGAAGGTCTTGGGTCCCAAAATGTCTACAGGGTTTGAATTCCTGGTTGAATAAGAGCAAAAAATCCTACAGTATTTTTTTTTTTCCAGACTGCACTTGTAACTAGAAAATACATGAGAATGATCATCATCAGAGTTAGTTTAATGAAAAGCAGAAGAAAACCTAGTGGCTGACTTTTTAAAGCTATGCTTCTTCTCAAGTAAACAAAAGTACTGTGCACTTCCCAAAGTCACCGTCCTTAGCAGCAGCATGATTTGCACTAACAGGAGTAAATATAGCCTCAACCCCATGTGTTTTCTCCTTCTTTTTTAATTTTAAGAGGAAAACTTCTCAAAATTATGAATTAATTTATCACTAGTATTCTTTTGATGGGAAAAGAGTAACAAGACAGTCACACAAGAGAGTATTATTTCATGTTAGTCGAGACAAGATGTTGAGGATTTAGAGCTGATCTTTTGTTTCTCCTCAAAGACAAATGGTATAAAATTTATATGCATGCTTCTGTCCTGGCAGCAAAGGGCTTTGGCACGACTCTCGCTGAGAGCTAACGGCTCTTGGGGATGCTGCTCTCTAAAGTCCCTCGGCATGAAATGGTCCCTTGCGATTCATCTCTCGTTAATAGTGGCTCCAAGACTATAGTCTCTCTCTTTTTGTTTTTGGGCTTTTTTTTTGTTTTTTTTTTAGTTCTTTTATCCCCAGCTGAAGCTGCCTGTGTTCTCATTGGATCCCACAGGGTGCAGTGTGAAGGTTTTCTCCCCTCGGCTCTATTCTCTCGCAGCCCTCAGCAGACGTCGGGGCAAGCTGGAGGCCCTATGGAAAGCGGGGCCTGATGTCATCCCACCCAGCGCGGGGCCAATGATCGTCCTCCTCGCCTGGCTCCGCCACACACGTACACATCAACGGCATCTTAATAGCTTCTGGGGGCTTTTAAAGCTTTATTAGTCCATGGTAAATAGCAGTGGTAATGTGGCAATTCGTTTTAATCGATGTCCCTGAGCCAGGAACTTCACGGTGCCATAGTCATGTAGGAAAACAGTACCAGCAAACAAAAAATAGTTTGGTTTAAGGAGTTATTATAGGTCTAAGAGAGATAAAGGCTACTATTTTCATTCCTGGGAGACAAGGCAGCCCTGGGGCTAGGGCCAGCCGTGTGTAGGTGGCACCTGTGGGGACAGCGCATCACTGGGTCACCAAGAGGCTCTGGCTGACCCTTTCTGCCAGTGCCAGGATGGTGGGGAGAGCCTGAGCTTCTTCCTTTTAATGTGCCCACACGGCAAATGTGGCTTAGGAAAAAAATAACATCACAAAATCACAAGTATACAGCCAATGCCACCAGAATATAATCTGTCGCAACTTGCTCTGCCTTTTATGTGGGTCCTCACTGCCATGGTCATGCAGGTTTCATTGCCTTCTCCATGCCCTGTGCTGCTGCAGGAAATTAGACTCCAACGATCATTTATGTTTCTGCCCTATAGTTTCTCTGCTCACAATTTAACAGTGTGGTGGGACTTTTGGAGATGCTAAATCCTTTCAAGTTATTTAAACTAAGATGCCAGAGCAGAGTAGATTTCTTGTTGGAAGTTTGGAGATAACTCCTGAGATTAATGACAATATTTCCACCACACATCACCTGCAGCAAAAGTAACTGACTCTAGAGAGAAGGCACCAGCTAACTTTAAGTCAGAGTGGCAGTGAGTATAAAAAATGGAAGTAGGGAAATTAGAAGACAAGGCTGGAAAAGTCATCATGTCCTGAAGAATAGCTTATTTATTTCATACTATTCCATAGGCTAGATAAGGACTAAGTACATATAAGTACCCTTTATAAATTTGAAATAGTGATTTGTTGGATACTCTCTCTTTTCTATGCACCTTGGAAGTCCCATCACTGCGTGTGAGCAGTTAATCTGGTTATCTCACACCGGCACTCCAAGGCTGGGGAACATTGTTTGCGCCATCAACTGCAGTCAGCAGAGACTGGCCTTGCAGCTGGAAGAGGCAGCCTTGTCCTTCTCCTTTTTTGCTGTTGCCCATCTTTCTACGTCAGTGCAAGTGTTTATGCAGCCATATGAAACGAGATCAGAGAACCAGTCAGTGTCGAAGCATTCTGGGGCAGGAGAAGTTTTGGCTGGGTGAGAACCCCAAGATGGTCCTATCCACATCAGGGAAGGGATGGCACAGGAGCTGAAGTGAGTGTCCAAAGGCAGGCGAGTCTGGCTTTTTCAGTGGCAGGACTGGCGAATTCTCATTTTAAATGGCTGTAAGTCCACAGCATAAGATGTTCATTTCTTGCAACTAAATGCAATTAGGGGCCTACAAAGATCCATTTATTTATGCTTTCCTATACCTGGTCTGAAGAAAGGGTGATTTCAATCTAACAGCAATGTTTCACTTAAGGTCATGTATGCTGAATTACACAGCAGAGTTAAGGTGACCCGGTGTAACTACCGAACTCCCCACACACATTCACTAGAACATCTAGAGGGTGCCAGGCTGTCCCAGCAGCAGCATGGAAGGGCCATGGATCTCTGACTCTAAAGATCAACAAAACCCTGATACCTATGTGGTAACACAGAATTAACGGCAGTTCTGTTTGCCTTCTACCTGTAGATGCTCCAAGTTGTGTCTTCTGGGCTTGGGCTGGCCGCTTGCTGTCGTTTCCAAGCCCCAGAGGCAGTGAGGCTTCCAGCGTCCTGCCACGGCATCTCGCCTACACCGCATACTTCTATCTGGAAAACAAAGCTGGAGGGTAGAAAAAAAGAGCTGCTTAAAGGGGTTGATAGCTCAGAGAAGTTCAACCAGTTAGACCGTTGAAGAGAATAGGATATTTTTTTGTGGTGACAAACATCATAGCCTGACACGAGCTAATAGCTTCCCTGCTAGTATCTTGATCTGAAGCTGAATGAAACACAGTCTTTGGTTTTGCATTTAATGGGGTTACAATGGTGCATCTAAGCTGCACTTTATACTATATCCTCCACTGTCACTCCTACCCACACCTGAAGGCAAAGAGCCACCCTTGGGTCTTGAAGTGATGGCCACTCTCTGTGGCCTGTGCTCTCATATGGCATCTTCCAGCACTGGCCATGCTCTTGCCCCGGCAGCCCTGGCCTGCTCTGCCATCCCATGGGGGCCCCACAAGTCCCCTCTCCCACCCCAGCTGTCAGCTTTGCCCCAGTGCTGACCAGGGCTCAACATCTCCAGCTCAGACCCTTCCCTGTCCCCTAGAAAGAGGCTTCGTCCTGTGCCACCACCAGGAGCAGCCAGGAGCTGCTGGGGGGTGTACAGCCATCACATTCAGCGCGCACGCAGCAACCTGAAACCATCTCCACTCTAGTGACAAGCACAAGCTATACTTAACAACGCTAGATGACCAGCATTGCCAGAAATATGTGAACTATCTTGTGTGTATTTGGGAGGAGGGGTAAAGGAAAAGGAACAGGCATTTAATGCTAACGGTGTTTTTAGTTAAGTTTTTCTTGACGAAATTAAGCTTTTCAAGAACTTCAATAACTGTTTGAGGCTGTAGAAAGTTAGCTTGGGTCAGAGTTTCTTTCTTTAACTCCTAGGGACTTCATGTGTGATCTCATACCTAGTGAAGAGCATCCTTCCCTGAGCGAAAGATCTTATTACAACTGCTGCGGCTCTTGATTTGCATTGAGATTGTAACTGGAAGAAATCAGAGAAAGTAGTATGATTTCTGCTAGGTCCGTTAAACCAACACAGCTGCGTCACTGTCAATAGCGACTAAACACGGTAGGATGTAAAGGGAGAAAGCTCCCCATAAAAATAATTAAAATGAGCCACAAACACAATACTAATGTGGTAAGTCAGGGCAATATGCAAATGGCTGCATGTCCCAGAAACCCTAATCCTATCAAGAATGCAGAAGATGTTAATTTGACCATCTTTCACAGCTCATAAATCTATCTGTAGCAAAGCCAGGCTGCCAGATGTCATCCAGCAGCACTTCTTTGAGGCTGGCAGTCTCAGCATAGACGCCTGATCATGCCTCAGTAAAGACCAATAAAGAGCATTGTTTGTGTGGCCTGAGAGCAGCTTCTCACATTTTGCTACAATAGAAGAAAACAGTGGGAAACGTGAATGACTGATTGGCAGAACTGGTGGTCTTTGCTTGTGCTGCGTTCCACATACGGAGCTATACATTTCACATGCATTTTACATTGTTAGTATGCAGATTAATCTATCTTGTTCTTAACAATTAGTGCTATATGTTCATCAACTTAATTTCTTAAATCGTAAACTATAAACACAAGCTGGACATAGTTCCTTTTCTCTCAGGCAGATAACTCCTTGTTTACTTGAAACTACTTAAAATGGCAATCATCTTTTAGTATGATGTGATCTTACAATTTAACATTGAGAACAGAAATACCCTATTTCAAAGCAAGCGAAGTTCTCAAATTGAAGACCTCTAGCAAAAAGTTCTCTACTATCAACCCAAATTAATTTAATTTGCTTTTACAGGATGTACAGTAAAGAGCCACAGCAGATATTTTTACTTGAAGTTACTGGGATAAATTTCACTTTTATCTGAACTGAAATGCCTTTCAGCTTCTCAATGGACACTGTGACTATTACAGAACCCTGGGTTGAATCTCCTTATTACAGAGTTGGGCTGAAAAAAGCAAGCAGGCAAAATTATAGAGAATGCTGTATATAGAAACAGGAATGTCCAGCAATAAAACTGATACTGGGCTGTCTGCTGTCTATAGGTACAGAGATCCTGATGGACATTCCTGTCACATGCCATCCACACCATCACTCACACATTTTAGATCATGAATCTCCAGCCACACAGAACAGACTCCTGGCGCTTCTTCAGAGCAGGTGGAGAGTCTACAGCAGGGTAGACTCTGAACCAAGAAGCTGAGGTCCTCAATGCCAGCAAGTCCCTGTGGGCTGTAACAAGGGAGAAGGTGCCAGAGGCCACCCGTGAGGGTCAGTCTTTCAGGTGAAACAGGCCGCGACTCTGTTAGTGACATCTCTGGCAGCGGGGGTCTCTGGAGCTACCTATAGCAGTGACGGTGGGGGGAACGTGATAGGGACCCCTCGGTACCCCTCCGGCAAGATCACCTGCCCACCTGAACCCCCCTCACCTCCCCACAAGCCCATCTCGGTGTGACCAAGCAAGAGCTTAGCTCAGGAAGTAAATTTCCGACACAAAATGGGTGTACAGCCTTTCCCTTTAGCGTTACATGTCAAACCCCATTCTGATCTCGGTGTAAGGGAGAGCTAGGGACAGTGAAGTGAGGCTTTTTTTTAGGCAGCCACAGTTAAATAAAGTAATTCCACTGGGTCAAAAGAGACAAAATGCTATAAAAAAGAAGAAACTAGAATAAAGTAAGTTTTAAAACTGAAGGACATACTTCACAGATTTTCCTGGGAAATCCTGGTTACGTCTTACTCCAGAATTAGATACAACAGGGGCAAATGAATTGTGTTCGAGTTTGAGAAGCCAAGTGTTTCAGTTAATAACCTTAAAATACCTGTACTGCTAAATTAGGGTATGTATAAATATAGTTCTGATTGTTTTTTTCTGGGAATAACAGAATTCTGAGGCAAATACATACGATTTTGTGTTTACAGAGATAAGAAAATTCATTATGCTAAAACTAGGTCAGCGAATCCAAACCCACTATTTTAATAGTATTTCAAGTAGGTTAAAGATGCTGAGCCACAAACTCCCTGAAATCTGTCCAATAAAATCAGTCCAGTGAAGGAGACATATTAAGCACTATTTTTAAAAGTTTTTTTCTTTCTTTTTTTTAAAAGCAAAATGTTATTTATTGACATTGCAATAAATCATGTAATACATAACAATGCACCCTATTACACAATTAATATAATAATATTTAAGCTATTAATTGTACAACATGGCATCATTACTCTTTCTTCTTTTCAAAAAAATAAACACAACCAAAACTTGATACATGAAATATTTAACTCACACATTTTCTTAAACTCTTTTTACTGAAAAGCTGGCATTTTCCAGGAATGGGGAGGGAAGTCTCAGAAGACAGAAAGCAGGCATACCTAGATTTGTAACTATTCATTTATGGATTTGTACATGTTTGTACATGTCCTTGGCTATTAAAAGTTGCCGCACGTACAAGGTTCTCATATCTCCTGCAAATTATTGTCATGATTTCAGTATTTCTGCTGGATTATTTCCTTACAGCAGACACATGGTAATTATATACATAAACCAGTCCAAAACTGGTTTTAACGCATGTCCCTGAATAAATCTTTCCATTTACAGCGGGTGTGAAATATTCCTTTTAATTGGTCCAGATCTGAAATTACTATTATTTCTTTCTTGTATTTTACAAACACCTCTTCTTTTAATTAGGTGTTTCCAAATTATAATTAATTAAGTACACTTTTAATAGCAGGTGATATTTCAGAAGTGCCTTGGAATGCAATCTAATACACAATTACATAAAAAGAGCAGGTTTCCATTTTTATTTTTGTCCAATCCTATCTAGAACCGGTTATTCTCATTAGAATTGCCCCCCTGGGACCAGTCTGATCTGTGCTACTGTTGAGGATTGCTTGAAATTCAGTAATCTGACTTACTCTTCATCACAGTTAAGAGTAGCCCTTTTCTCTATTTTTGTCTCCTAATCCAGACACTTGGTGCCTTTCAATCTGATTTTGTGTAGGCTATTTCAGGTCTTCTGGTGCACCACTGACCAGGTTTTCTGTTAACCTATCTGCCAGCACTCTGAGATGCTCAGTTATTCCCCCTGCACCCCTGCCTTTTTTTAACCCCATTTTTTTCTTCAGGGTCTGTACTGCACCTTTAGAAATCCATCTTACTAGTAATGTGCTGACCTGTTCTCCATTCATAGAACTCTAGTCCATACAGAACATTTTCTGCTCTTAAAACCTATGTTTTTGCAGCTTCTAGTGCATTTTCACATTCCTAATCTTTTGAAATAAGCTTTAACATTAGTCCCCTTATTGTCCCTTTATTTTGAAGTCATATTTATTTTGTCTGATTACTGGTTTTAAAATCTTTGCACTGAAGAAAACCTATACTATGTGCTTCAGAGGCCTCATGTTATTGCTGGGATTACGCTATCTGTGAAACTGCTCTTATTTATACAGTTTTTCAGTTATTTATAAACCTTTATGTTTTAGTAACCTACTGCTAAGCAGGTTCTTCCCCCAAAGTAGCTCTTTCCCAAAATCCTGAATTAGACTGCTTTATGAAAACAAGTGCTCTAATGAATTATTAAAAATGAATCCCTTTAATACTAACCCAAATCTAATTTATACTATTGCATGTTTGCAATGCTTCAGTAAAATACTTCCAAACAGGGAACCACTATCTATCAGGCAATTTGTCATGATATAAAGATTTATTTATTTAAAGATGATACTTTTGGTCTGCTTGGTAGTTCACTCTTTTGTTAATTAAAACAATACTTAATGTAACTGATGTCAGCTTCCACTTTGACTGCTTCAATAATTAAAAACTATTAGATACAATATCCTCAGTTGGGTCATAAATATTATATACACGAATTGATTTACTGTTACTAGTTTATGCAACAAAATCAATTTTTTCATTTGTTCATGTAATTTCGGTTCTATTTACATGACATTCCTACTTACTTATTTACCTGCTTAATCTATTTACCCACTTCTTTATCAGGCTAGTAAGAAGTTCTACTTATATGTGCATCTGTTGATCTATGATGCCCACTGCCTCACAAATTCGAATAAATTTCTTGTGAAATTAGCTTCCAAATATATTGCTGGAAGATATTACCTTTTGGAAGAGTAGCTACACAACATAAAACCGCACACCGCTAGCCCAGAAATAAGTGACCACTTTCAAGTCAATTTCTCAGGCTATTTCTATCAGCTTCACCATTCAGTATTAATCCTTTCCCACATGTACCAACCTGGATCTGTAAACATTATTATCATCTGACATAAAGCTCCTTTCCCAACTATAAAAAGTCTCAGTCATACATTCCTAGGTACTAGTGCATATTCTTTTGCTTCTTAAACAATTTAAATCTATTTTAAATACTAAGCTTTGCAAATACTACTACTATGATCTTTTGAAAACTTGGAAATGTCTTAACTTAAAAGCTTTGCACGTAATTGTTCCTCCAGCTGTGCTGCTGCACACACGCTGTGCAATGGCATCGCATACCATAGCTTGTACCAGACACCACCCCAGTCCCCGTCTCTGCCACCCGTGAAGATCCCAGTTGAAACATTACTTGAGTTGTGAAGGAATAAATTTAGCAGTTATCAAGATTACAGATGGAGCGATGCATCTGACTTCCTTCTTTGAATTTCCTAGCTGCATTAAAATTCCACACCCCACACCCTCCAAATATATCCTGCCACTAGACAGAATACAGGTAGATAATTTGATGTGACACACTTTACTGGTACACTATCTGCTGTTGTTTTTCAGCTTGTCTCTGATAATCGATGCTTCAAAACCAATGTTTTTAAGGACTATAGGATAGGACATTTGCCTTCAATTTTTAAATTGTTTCTTTTTCTTGAACACATTATTTCCCAGGTCTGATATTGATGTTTTGAATTGGCTGCAACTTTCTCCTCCAAAACACTGTGTTCCTCTCAAGAGGAGCTATTCTGAAATCCCTGTAATGTCTACACATCAACACTCGTTTGCTGTTTTAACTCAAACATAATTTGGGAAGTTGACGTGTGATTATCTTGGCCATTCCTAATAATTATAGCACTTATTCCTACCATAACTTCTTAGCGCCTGTAGAACTTGCCTTTCTTTCTTTACAGGCTATTCTTAGTTTTATTATTATCTCTCCCCTCCTGCCTGTCTTCTCTCAGTTACCAACGTTGTCCCTTTTTAGGGCAGAACATGTTAACTTCAAACCAGTGATCTACATGCTTTTTCCTTTTTCTTGCATTCTGTTCTGGCTGCCTGCAGTTTTTTCTGATCCAGTGAGCCACAGACAGAGGGAAGAAACCCCTTGATACTCTCAGAAGTACCATCGTTTATGCTTGCTGGAGAGGGGCAAAAGGGGCACACGCCTCCCTCCACACCCTCATCTCTTGCTGACACTGTCTCCACCTCCGACTGCACCTTCAGAGGGTGCAGAAGCCCAGCTCCAAGAACCCCCAAGAGACAGACCTCAGGGGATCTGTTTTCCAGTTCACTGGAGGTGAGAAAGCAGTCTTTGCTGTGTTGTTGCACTAGATGGGTACAATTAAAAGCCTTTATGTTTTTTTGACTGGCAGGCAGAAGGCAAGCCGCTCACGGGATTCTGATGTTTCCAGCAAAAAACTGGTTTACTACATTAAGTTCAGGAGATGGGCAGAAGAAGGGGAAATGGCTGCAGCACCCTCACTGCCAGTGGTGACCTGCTGGAGAAACCACTTTTTAAACTTTTTCTCAGCTTCTTGGTGAATGAAGTGAGAGAATGAGCAAGTGTGTGTGTGTACTCATATATACACACATATGGATACACACACAGAGCATCGTGTTTAATGAGCAAATTCAGGGAGAAAAGACAGTAGGAACTCCTTTTATATGGAGTTACTTCTGTTCAAAATTAGTGCCAATGTACCTCTTGAACATGCATTGTGGGGATAATCCTAAGTGTTTCAGTTATATATGGCAGAAGAGTCTGGCTAAATTATTTTTTAATTTCTAAGAAATAAGGTCTAAGTTTTTAAGAAAAAATCCTAACATTTTCAATTTGCTTAGTTGCAACACTTGTTTTTATACTAATTACTTAGTTTCAAAAAACTAATGCAGAATGGAAAGTTAATTTTTTTACAGCCTAGCTAGGTGGAATTTTCAGAAGCAATTTTATCAGAAGTTGTACTCCTAAGATACTTTTAAGATTTTCTTTACCCTTGATTTTACTCAACATTTGCTTTCCTGCCCTCTAGTGCTCATTTCTATTCAAATCTTCTACACAAGACTGGCTTTGGAAACCTCCTACCATATAAGAGAGCCTACTGAAATAAAATTACTTACATATTGCAATACCTCAAGTGATCTAGGCAGTACTTTTGCTGCAGCTCATGTATGTATCATACTGCTTCCTCTGCAGTCATCTGAAAGGTAAGACTTTCCAGGTTACTTTTCATTTTACGAAACCAATGTAAGTCAGTCTTCTTTTTCCATTTCGGACCATATAATGGAGTTTTAAATGCACAAATTGAAGCTTATTTTTAGATTTATTATTAAAACATTTCCAACAGTAGCTAAAGACGTTAGTTAGCCATGTACCAAACTACAAGTTTCCACATTATTTACAGTTTTTTATCCACATTAAAAGCTTTGCTATTTAATGCAATTAATTTTGCCTCTAATTATGTAGTTTGTTATAGTACTGTACACACTTACATTTAAAACAATGGGTCGACATACTATGTCTGTAATTACTCCCATGCTACCAAAAAAACAGTGAATGAAATTTATTTAGTGTTAAATGGATATGGAATGTTATACAGTACATGTAAAGACACTTCAAAATGAGTAAAGCAGAACTAATTGCACAAGAGATTAAAGGTACACCTCAATGGTCAGTATTATCAAATCATTACAGCTTCCATCTTCAGAGTGCAAGGTATTTCATGCAAAAAAAGTTAAAAAAAATCCCCAAACAGACAAAACCAACATTGTGGTACCTCTTAAAATGCTATCATACCACAATATTTTACAAGACATTAAGTGATCATTCAAAGAGAATGAAGCATTTTAGCAGTAACAAAAAAAGTTTTAAACATACTTAACAGATTTTGCATGAACACCAATTCCAGCATTACTATACCTAAGGAACAGGCAACATGCTGGGAGAAAGTACCTAAAAATCAAAGCCTTTTTTATTCATAGCCAATATTACTTTCTGCAAGAATTATACAATCTTATTATTCAGATTCCCCACATACCTGGGTAATGTTCAATACATTTTTTACATAGAGCATAATCACATAACCACCACATCAGCAAGACAATTTCATTATCTTGACCAGTTACTACATTTAAAACCATGGTATGATAACATGCCCTGCAAACAAATTGTCTTCTGGGACAGTGTCGTGTATGTAGAAATATAAAACAACTAAAATACACTCCTAACCACTTTAACCCCAAATTAACTATAATTTGTATTTACATATTTTTGAAATATGTAGGTTAAAACTGCAGATGGAAGAGAAGGAGAATACATGAGAGCACTACGATAGGGCTGACTGAACTGGTCGGTGCATTCAGTAACCTCGAGTGAGACTTGAACAGGGGGTTGTACCTTTTGGACTCTTCCTGCACCCAAGCAGTCTTACCAGGGCTGCCAAAGGCAGCTGCTGCCCTGGAAGAGCCGCTCATCCCGCTTACACCCTCCTTGCCAGCCGGCCGAGCGCAGGGAGCAGAACCTTGCACCGACCAGTACCACTTGGCCAAAAGCACTGCAGACACGGCTGTGCACCTGTTTCAACTACAGCTTGAACGTTAACATGGAAGAAACACAGGAGATGACAGGATGGTTTTTAACACTTCCACCTCGCAATACTTGTATCCTGAGGGCACCAACAGGTAGATTAATTTACCAAAATAAGCATACAAAAAAGACCAAGATGTTTGCCCTCATATTAGGAATAAACTATTTAACTTCCTGGCTTAAACGTAAGCAAGAGGAACTCAAGAAAGATCTCCTTGAGGTTAATTTGCCAACTACATTCAAAGAAAATAATTTACTAAAACTGTAACTTGCATGGTCTACTAGCCTTCGAGTGAGGATACAGGTCAACTATACCTATAGTTAAATAAAAAACTTCAGAAGACATTTTACAGAAATAAAATATGCAACTCAAGGAAGGAGGTGGAAAAACACTTCGGTATTCAGCTGGAACACTATTTTCATAGCCCATCATTCTCAGGAATGTATATTTCATAAATAAAAATACAGAACAAAAATTTGCCTATTCAATCTAAAGTTGGATATTTCTAAACATCTTCAGATAAAATTTGCTGTCTCCCTCACAAATAAGTGATAAACCCTGAAAAAAATTGGCTTTTCAAATCTATTGTGCATGAGAAAACACAGATGAACAAACCAATATCTGGAAAAAACATTTTGTACAAGGTTGTAGTTCTAAAACACTTATATTACAAAGCAACGTAAATAAATACCAGGCTAGTACAAAAGCTCTTATTTACAGTTTTACAAATGAAAATGTTTTCAGTGTAAATGCAGTATTTTAAAGAACACAATATAGTAAAATGATTTCCTGTATAGAGCATTACAGTTTCTGCTAAAGTTCAATGCAGTATTGTATAAAACCATTGTTTCAAGTTATTTTTTTTTTAATTTAGTATAGCCAAACCCCAGTTTATGCCTGGAATGGTATCTGTTAAAGTGCTGAAAAAGAGGACATCTCTGAAATTTTAGAAAAACTTACTGTACATTATTAAAGCTTTATCAAGTCAAAAATGGTATATTTTGTTCACATTTGCTACCACACCACCTGTGGATGAACACCAACAACTCATTGTAATTAAAAGAAGAACAGCCATTGGTATCTTTGCATCCAAAGTCTGATGGTTTCCCACAAATAATTTGTCTTAAGCTTCAGTGGTGGCTTCAGGTTTCATAATCTGGTAAGTAATCAAGTATTCTGGATAAGCCTGAAAGAGTGACACACACATTCTTTATTATTATTTCATTTTCTTGATAAATTCAGAATGTTTGCTACAGAGAGGGGAAAAAGTATTTATGCCAAAGAACAAAAGGCAAAAAACCCAAAAAAGGTAAAATGCCTGGAGCATTCAGGAAGCACAGTTCCTTTCATGTGCAACCATATCTGGAATTTGTTTTAAGACAAAAGCAAGTCCTAGCCCTTCCAAAGTAAGAAAAAACCCCAACACATTACATGCCTTAAAAAAAAAAAAACCAAACCCACACAACAAAACAACAAACCAAAATGCAACAGCCTGAAAAACCAAACCGAAAAGCTACTTACCTGCTCCCCTCTGTAAATGACATATTCTGCCAATGCCAACCCATTTACGCTGGGTCGTCCAGTAACTGAGTGATGTCCTGGGGGAGAATGAGCCATTTTCATAGCACTGAACTGCAGGAAAGACTTGCCCAGCGTTACACGGCAAAACAGCAGTTGCCTGCGTTAAAAGGGAAAAAGAACCATGAATATAAAATGTTTGTGAAACTCCAAAAAGACTATCTTCATAATTTGAATCTTTTACTTGAGAACAGTAGAACTTTAAAGCCACTTTAGTCACTCCTTGTACGATAGTTCACGAAATTCTGAAGGCAAAATCAGATTCTTTTGAAGGACTTACCTGTGGCAAACATAACAAGACCGGTCTTTGTGTATTGGACATCCAGTGCCACCTCCAATTCCATACACATATTGATTGCTTTTGGAAGAATTTTCAGCAAAATAAATGCCAGCTCCAAACATGCCGCCTATATACGCATGTCTCTCATCAAAGCCTTTGTGAATGATTGCGTTTACAAATGGCGAGCCTGAGAGAAAGGAAGTAAAATATCAGAAATACAGTACACAGAGACTTTTGTCACAATTCAATCATCTATTTCCAGCTTTTTTTTTGGTACAGTTTTTCTACATATACAAGGAAATCTGTCTCCAGAAATTCTGACCTCAGATTTACACAGCCAATTTGCTAGAGGTATTATACAAAGGACAGTAGCAAATAAATGTGTATTTTTAACAAAGACCTACAAAGGATAATATTTGAGACAGTTCTTGCTGCAAGAGAAGGCTCTGTGAATCCACACTCCCTTTGGCAAAGCGTCATTCTAACCAAGATTCATTGAAGGTATTCATATATAAATCCCTTCTTCTTAACACTAAGTAGCTTGCATTAAAAAAGCTATAAACTTGAACCAATATTTATTTACTTTCAATGGTCATAAAATTTAGCCTTAAAGAATAATCTGTTCAAAATGGTTGGATTCTGCACCTCAAGACACCTGGTACTCATTAATTTTCACAAAAAGTGCAGGTTTTTAGTAAGGATTTTTTAAACAGTTCATATAAATATGAAAGCACCTTGACAGAAAACCTGTTCTAAGAGAACATGGCATTTCAGAGTTATGTTGGGAATTTTAGTGAAAATAATCCAAAGTCTTATCCTCCAGCATAAAGTTGGTAAAACTGCACGTGAAGCAGAAGAACATTCTAGATGAGAACAAGAATAAACTATGACAATTGCTTTTCATCTTCTGCAAGCGGTATACATGGTTTAAGATGTATATTAATACTTAAAAAAAATTATATAAACTAAAGACTTAAAAAAAACCAAAACAAAACCAAACAACCCAGAACACTCATAAAATGTTAATTGCTTTGTTCCAGGGATAATTTTGCTATGATCTAACTTTGTTATGATCTAATTTAAGACTTTCCTTTAAAGACGGGTCTTGCCATTAAGAGGCCATTTCCTCTTACAGGGTTACAGACCACAGTGAAAAGACAGGATTTAAATATCTACAAGTTTGGGCAAGCAGTTAATTATTGTGTTATTGCTGCTTCCAACAGTAATGTACTATGTTGGGAACTACGTAGCTTTCATTGTAAGGACGTACTGTGAACTTACTTAATTTGCTCATCAGGATAAACTACATATTTGTGTACAGGAGAGCTTTCCATTGGCTTTAATTTGCTAATTACAAGCTATCTTTTCTGGAATGATGAACAAGAACTAAATTATCAAACTATAAAGACAAGAAAACAAAAATTCCCATCCCAAACCCCAAAACAACCCACAGCAGAATAAAGTTTGACACTTAATCATACAGCTGATAAAACAGAATTAGCAACTTAACCAAGAAGAAGGCATGCTCCTCAACCTCCATTCATAATTGCTAAAATGTTTTCACTTAGATCTTTGAAGCTTCCTTTGGGGAGAGACAAGGAGATGCATATTTCAGAAAGATGCAGTGCACATGTTCCCATTGTGACACATACAAACACTTGTTCATCTAAAACTCAGGCAAAATCTACAACCTATATCCACTGAGAAAATTTACTTTGTTTGAGCCAGTAGAAACCCTCTAAGACAGACTGTTGACGGTGAAACGAATTCATAAGGTGCATTGCAATATCTCACCATGAAACAGCATCCTTTCATTAGCATGGTTATGATTCTCTTCGGAGACCTCTTTCCTCCTGTGGGTATATCTTTCCCATAGTTTTTTGTTGCACACTTTCTGAATCTGAAACAGTCAAAGTGTAAGTTTCTCCGTGAAACTGAAAAATTCTGTTTGCTTTGACAGATGTTTAATCTATAGCAGCTACACCACAGTACACAACACTGCCACTTAAAGAAGAGTATTTTCCTTAGAACTCAGTGAAACAAACTCTCTAATTTATCCTGCAGAAGTTGACTGTTGTAGTATAACTTAAGTAAATGATAATTATATACTAAATTAAGAATCAACTAATTTTAAATACCTGTTGAGCAATACTCCTTAATTTAAATTTAGCAGGCTTAATCACAAGTCCACTTGAGTATAACTCCAAACATAGCTTAATGCCAAACCACTAGTAAAAAGATCATCTAGTAACTTTAGAAGTATCTTCCATGAAGACTTCTAGAACACTTCTAAAAGAAAGTAAATGATGTACCCTCTGCAGAGGTATGCTGGACATTGGCGAAGTCTTCTGTGTGTATATATAACATATCAATTCTACTGGGGAAACTGTAACATCAGTTCAGAATAAATCTTAGTAGTACTTACTTGCAAATCTAAATCTTTGTCATTTTAATGAAAATGACAATTTCTTCAGGGGAAAAAAATATGAATACAAACCAAAATTCCCTTAAATTATTTAAATAAAGGTTGTCTACCGCCTGGTGTCTTAAGATTCTTTGGTGTTGAATCAAACCAGGTACTCCCTACTTCCACGCTTCAGGAGTTTTGCTTTCGCTTCTTGCTGGTTTTTTGCCGGCCATTCCCTCAACAGAAACCTTCTTTTATTTCCTATAAAACCTTCTGTCTCTTTCTTCAAACATTCTACAGTTTTCTGTGAGTACCTTGTATGTCAATTTCTCATAAAATTTCTTAATGACTATTAACCCATAAGCAGTTTTTCTGTATAATCTTACTCTTTGAATTACCCTGGAAGATGATATTTTTCTTGTGCATGTTTTAGAACAAGACATCTTATCACATTATGGAACTCAACAAACAAATCTTAGAACAGTTCATGGCCATTTTATTTTCAACCAAAACTCTAAAGGTGTAATTATAGACCATAAAAACGCAACAGCTACCTTTAAGATGTTGTATCTGTTGAAGACTCCGCCAGCATGTCCTCCATCTCTGTGCTCTCGGACAGTGCTCTGCATCTGAAGAATGAGAATTTTAAGGAAGATCACTTTGTTTTAGAACACATTCAAAACACATATCCTTCAAACAGTCAAATAATCAAAAGAACTAATTCTATCTTGCAAAAGTATAAAAATCATACAGGAAATTTTTAGGCAATGATATGTTAAGTAATGCCAGACTTTGTGGATGCACAGGAACAGGTTTAGTGGGTTTTTTTGTTGTTGTGTTTGTTTTGGTTTTGTTTGTTTGTTTGTTTGTTTTTAAAAAAACACCCCATATCTTGAATAGTCCATGGTCTAGTTTTCAAATTGAAAAAGATTGTCACTAATCTATATAGAATATTGCTTCTTCAGAATTTTGTCCTGTGTGATTATGACACTTTGGAAGGAAGTGGCTGCGTATAAAACTGTGCATAACAGACAGGCAATCGGTAGCATAGAATTTTTGTGTTATATCAAAGTGCTTTTCTATATAGTAGAGGTTTAAAAAATGCTACAAGCAGTAATAACATAAGAAAAAAGTTACAGATGTAATGAGCACAGATTACAAGGGGTGCAGTCAAAGTTGGAAATTTAAAGTATTCTTATGCAGGTTTTTCTTAACTTAGCAATGTTTACTGCACTGTTAAAGGTATTACTAAACAACTTATCTACATCTTTAGGAAAAATAACAAAAATACCAAGAGACTACAAAGAAAGGCATACCTCTTCTTCTACTGATTGAAATTCCTTATCTTCAGTGGAAAGATCTATGAGAATAGTTCCACTACCAGAAGTATTTAGAGTCAGGTATGGATTAAGTCCTGTGAATATAACAAAAGACAATAGTTTCAGAAACTGCTTTAAGACTGCCAATTTGGAATGATAACCAGCAAGAGGTTTTTCTTTTTAAAGAGACCGTTTTCTCAAAACTCAGTGTACAAGATGAAGAGGTTAGCTACTAAGGAAGGCAGAGATTACTAATGAATTTAATTCCCTTCCATCAGCTCCATACATTTTTGCGAATGTCAAAGCACAATCCCTCAAACTCTTTCATCAGTATCTGCAGAACCCAAGGGAACAGTATGTAACAGGCCTTAACCCACCAAATAGAGAATGTGCTCTGCTGTCCAGAGTGCTCTGATGAAGATAAATAGACCCTGTCTCAAAAAGGTTACAATCATTTTGCACTAGGTGTAACTTTACCTAAGCAAACACAAAACAGTGATCATGAAGAAAAAAAATAGAGAACTGAAAGGCAAGATTCACAGTATTTCACAGCACAAATAAAAGCACTCATGTTTCAAGTCGGAACACATTCTTATAATTTGAAGTGCCATTTGCTAGGACAAGTTTTACTACCAATTCTTTTTAAGGAGATACAAATGGATTCTGTAAAGGCAGCATTACATAATAATTTGAAACAAGTATATACCTTGTTGTCCAGAAATGAGTCTTTCAACTCCTTTAATGATTTTATGCCTATGACCATAAGCATTAATTCCAATTTCCTTCAATTCTTTGTGCCCCATTTCAACCAATACATCCAGTGTTATCTATAATGAAAGCAACACCACTTTTTAGTACAACACAATAAACAGACTAGAACAGCTGCCAGTGACAGTGAAAATGTACCTCACAATAGTAGAGATAAAAAGCAAGTGTGAAAAGAACATGAACATTGGAGACTTTAGTGTATTATTTTGTACTTTACTTTTACTCAACTGTTTTCTCCAAACTTCTGTATTTAAATAAATAAGCTACCAACTACAATCGTGTAACGTGTATTGCTACCAAGGATCGTGTTTCTGATTGAGAAATACATTTTTCTAGATGTATTCAAGTTAATAGAAACAAAACCAGAAATTACTAATCAACACTGACTACTTATACCATTTATACCACATGAAAGGAAACATGCCTACA